>NC_052509.1:41700542-41795542 GCF_014356525.2 Nilaparvata lugens
TTGAAATTGTATTCGAAGCCTGATAATTGAGAATCTAAATTCAAACTTTGCATTGATGGGACGGAGCTCCTGAAATTTTTACAGATATAGGACCTGTTGACAGGTCCTATATCTGTAAAAATTTCAGGAGCTCCGTCCCATCAATGCAAAGTTTGAATTTAGATTCTCAATTATCAGGCTTCGAATACAATTTCAACAAGGAATTTCGAGTGGAAAAGATTCAGCATGAGAATCTCTACAACTGATGTTCAGTCACATTTTCACCTAAAATTAAAAATAAGCTTGAAATTTGAAAAAAAATGTGATTATTCAATTGCAAACTGTTGGCAACTGTTGATTCTATTAAATCATTCACTATGAAGAGATAGCACACCTCGAGTGTATCCAGTGTTATTGCCCTGTCACCAGCTGACTCAAATCTTTGAATAGTAGACTTGAGATGCACGGGAGCACTAGCGTCAGGTGATCAATAATTCTCATAACGGCAAGGAAAATTGTGTGAGTGCGCCACACCAGATTTTTTAGGTAGATGTGAAATTCAAGGAGTGATAAGAAAGACATGAGTAGTATAAAAAGAAGAAGTCTGGCGCACTGCACCAGATGTGACCGCGCCAGACGTCTCTTTTGGTCAAAATCAAACCTAACAAAAAAACAGCCTAACCTAACCTAACTTAGGAAAAAAATCAACCTAACCTAACCTAAGGTCAAGGTCAAGGTCAACCTGACCTAACATAACCTGAGAAACTTAACCTAACCTAACTCAAGGTCAAGGTCAAGGTCAAGGTCAAGGTCAATGTCAAGGTCAAGGTCAAAACTTCAAAACTTGGAGAAAAAAAATTAGAAAGGAAAAAAAATAATGAAAAAAAAAAAAAAAAAAAATTGATAACAAAAGATCAAAAATAAATCAGAAGACCCCTCACTCACTTGGGAAGCATATAAATAGTGTGTAGAACAGTTGAGGAGCATCAGTGCAGTGTTTTGATCATTAGCAGAGAGTGTGCTCCTGAAGTCTGTGTCACAAGTGATTTTTCATATTATTTTTTCACACAGAGTTTGTGTTACTGTGTGTGTGTATGTATACAGTTATACAGTTATACAGTTTTTGTACTTGTCACACTTGTGATAGTTTTTTCTTGCTATGGAATCTTGTAATAGTTTTCTGGTTGAGCACACAGCTATATGGCTGCCCCCTGCTAAGCCCCTGCTACCAGGCATATTAGAATTTAATACTATTATCACAAACACCCGGCAGTGCCACACCGCCGTAATTCTTTGTGTCATGCATAGCCAGTGACAGTAACAGAGGTTGGTACCCAAGTTTAGTCTATCAGATTTATTGTTTTTTTTTGGCTATATGATGGATATGTCTAGAAAGTTTGTGAAACAGTTGAGACAGAGTATTGGAAATGGATGAAACGTGAGATTATTTGTTTGCAGAAAGTATATGATTCGCTTATACACAGACACACATACACATAATAACAGATTATTTTGAATAACTGGCAAAGTCACTGAATGAAAAGATTCCATAGGTCTCTAGCAAACAGCTGCTTTGTTATCACTGGGTGCAATATCAACAAGTTAGAGATTAGATAATAATGGGTATCCTGACTACAATTCGAACAGCCAAATAGAAAAGAATTTTATTGCAATTTATTTAATTATATAAAATAATAAATTTTTGATGTTAGGTTCTATGATACTGGTCGGCAACCTAAATAATTGGTCAGTAGGTTAATTATGACAGACCCAAAACAAAATCAGCTGTTTTGAATCTATCTCGCCCACCCCCAGCGTCGCCCCACCACCCTCCCGCCCTTTAGCTGATTTGTGATGTCACATGACAGCTGGTTAGTGACGTCATCAGCTGATCAGTGACATCACTTGACCTCGAAATTTCCCGCCACAAATTTCCCTCCTTTTTTCTTTTTCCAACCTCAAACTAGATTTTTCTCCCCCACCTGGGTAACATAACCTCAAATCTTTTCCCGCCATAAGCGAGTGCACGCGCGCACGCGCTCAGTGTCACCCCAGTCCAAGTATTGATTTGATGTAAAGTGGGTTGCATAAACAAACCCCCTGTTTCTTACACATGTTCTCTTGAGCAGTAAGTGAAGTGGGAAAAGAGAAGAGAGAGAGAGAGAGACAATAAAATAATATATATTGGTTTAACACACACACACACACACACACACATACACACAAAGTACATTTATATATACAATAGTTATTACAGAAATCAATTACATATTCATAATTAATTTCAACATTGATTTTTTGATGTAGCCATGCAAAGCATGAACAATCTGCAATGAACATCTATAGTTATGTCTATCAGCACCCAACAATGATGATGATGATGATAAAGAAAAAGGCAAATTATTATTAACACTATTCTGTGTTGTAGATGCAAGAGATTCTTGTATACATAGACGTATTTCCTCCAATAATGTAAGTAAATGATGTTCTTCACAATAGACATGTGAAACTGAGCTACTACATTTCTTTAACAGTCCATCAAGGTTTGGTGGACTAAAATCAGAAGCATACTCACATGAAATATCAATAATTCGAACATAATAGTGAATTGTGTTTGAGAGAAACAAACCATCCAATTGTTTGTATAGGAGAGTCATTGTTTTAAACCCATAAACATATATTTCTATTCCATTTCTATGCCTTTTGGTTGGATTGAAAAACCACCCTTCAATTGCATCAACAATAACTTTCTTAAAACTAGTGTAGGGTAGTAATTGCTGTTGTCCTATTAGACCATGCTCCCCCCACCACAGTCCATGTTTATATTGTAAACCATTATTATGATTGTTTGTACTTGTTGACAAGTAGGTATTTGGATACAGTTGTTTAAAAAAATAATGACTAGTCACTACACTCTGGTGTCCACTAACTCCATCACTTGTAGACTCTAGAATTACAAGTTCTTTTGCAACTAGTTCTCCATTATTGTCTTTAAATCCTTGAATGTCTATTATATATAAATCACTACTATTACTACAATTATTATAAGGTCTTCTAGAAGCTAAATTAGATGTATCATGATGTGCAGGATCAAATGGAATTGCAGGTGATGATGGTGAAGAAGTTGAAGAAGAAGATGATGATGTGTCATTCATTGAATTTGATGCAGATGAAATTTCCATTGTGCTATGTGTAGTCACTTTCTTAATTAATTTGTCCAACATTATAATCTGTAGAGAACAAAAAAACACTGTTATGAACCATATTATCACATCACTCTTTGTTAGTATAAAACAAATACAACTAAACAATTTTTAAACATTACAACAATGGAAGTCATTGTATTAACATCAACATTGTTCACCCTAACACTACTACATAATGTTCTATTATGTGTAGCTAGACTAGCGGATCAATACTATACTGATGAATTTCTTCAATTACGAACCATTGGCAGACTCGATGAAACCAATAAGTTTTTCTTTCGTCAATGTATTTTGGAAAAGATTTATCTACACAACTTCAATATTAGACGTTTAAAATCTATTCTTTCAAAGACAGTCTGTTCAGTTATGAATCGCAAACCAAGCCAATTTTATATATTATTTTTATTATTACTGTATTATATAATTCATGAAAGCTTTTTCTTTGTCTCAAGAGTGAAGTATTATAATTATCAACTTCAGCTCAACTTTGGCTGAACAAAATTCCATGCCCAATGAACTGTTTACTTCTTATTTACTGTTTATTATTTCTATTTGTTTCTTTGTTTTCTACATTGAGAACACTGTTTGAATCGTTTTGTTGAATAAAGTTCATCTCTATTCTATTCTATTCCATACGGCTACCAAACAGCTGACCTGGATCAACTCCAAAAACCGCCGCCAGATGGCAGCATTACACAACCCGCGAACTCTTCAAATTCTATTAATTGGCAACAACAATACCCATAGCAAAAATATCCAATACAGCAGGTTTGAATACAACCCCCAATATAATAGACTACAGAATAACAGTGCAATACAAATGAAACATTCCTGTACTATCCGGTTCAAATACAATTCAATACTTGAAGACTCTGATCTCGAAAGGTGTTGAAATTATCTGCTTGAATCTGAAAACGCATTTGAATGAGGAATCATCCTGCATTTGAGTTGAAAAACTATACGCTATTAGCATACAATATAATATTTGAGAGACGTTTTCTACTCACAGTTGATAATTTTCTTCAAACTATACATGGAATCGTACTGATTACAGATGACAGTCAAGGTCTATTACAAGGTATACACAAGGTATACTAAATCCTGTTTAATACACAAGGTATTTATAGACCTTGATCACAGTGGGATTAGATAGAGTTGGGAATCAAATCATCTGTGAGCTCGGGAAGCTGCATGAAATGATGATAAGGACATGGAATAAAATAAGTCACCAGAAATGTATTTAAAAATAAATTCAGAATTTCTCAAAAAATGTTCAATTCTTGTCTGTTAATAGCATTGGTTTCGTACTGAACTCTAGAATTTTGAAAAAATAAAAAGTGGTCTTGATTCTCATTACATAGTTATATTTTTTAATTCTCCTGTTAAATTGGAAATTGGAAAATCATGGTTCTCTTGCGACTAATTTCTGTAGCTATGGAGCTATTCGTAGTTTAGTTGTTTTCTTAATATTTTGAATGAATTTGGTTCATCAGCAGAAAACAATATTATTTACTTTCTAATATTTTTAGGTAGACATAGACACTGATATTGATGTGAATTGGTATTTGAATATTTATATTCATGTTTCAAGGTGTGTAAGGACTAGTTGCTTCAATCTCATTTTTTCAAAATATCATTGGATGAGTTGACACATTCTGAATAGCAGTTACTGTAGTGGTACTCAAATTCAGAGTTTGAAACGATAGTCGCGAGGTGAATGAGATGATGATTGAGCTTGGCCGAGAAATTTTACGAAACCTTAAATCATTGGGGCCTGAATTGAACATTGCAGTCCGTTTGAAGAAGTTGGTACCACAGGGACTTGAAGGGTGAGGCTTGAATTGGACCTGCGCACATTTGGTGCGGTGCTTTGAGCAATCGCCAACTTGATGCTCTCCGGCTGAGGCACTTTCCTGCCAGTTTCGTCCGTGACTTTGAACTTGAAACATGGGCTTATTTGATTGAATGGTGTAAGTTTTCGTGTATAACGAGTTAATTTCTCACTTTGTGGATAAAAAAATTTATGCTTCACATGGAACTGACAGCAAACTAAAAATCGATCAACATCGAATAAGGTACAGTTTTGATGAAAGAATAGCATGAAACGCTTGTAACTCAATAACCCCTCACTATTCAAATAATTTGTTATCTTATATCAAATATGCTAAATCCTTAACTTTGAGTTTGACAATATCTCATGAAACAAATTTTTATTAATATATTTTGGGTTGAACTTCGATAGTTGGAAATACATATTGTCTTTCTCCAGATAATGCCGCAGAAAATGTTCTGTACAATCTGTGATCTTACATTTTTAAGAATAATTTTGATGGATTATACTTCCAATCAGAGTTTTAAACTTCAACAATTATATTATTGGATTGATATGGTTTTTCATTCTTTTGAGAACTTCACTGATTCATCCACCATCAATCAAAAAATTCGATGTTCAAAAATTAGTCTATTGTTCCACTAGATTTCTGAGGTGATACTTTTCCAGGACGTTTCTGATTGATTCCATGTTTCCTTGATTCACACGAGAAAAGATAAATCACATAATATATCATCTTATTATAGAGAGATTACCTTTCTACAGATTGCAATGTTGGGTCTTGCAACAATTCGAGTTCAAAAAATCAATTTAGAGTGTAAAAATAGATTCACCAGTGAAGTAATGTTGGGAAGGTTATCGTTTGTGTACAGATACCAGTAGAAAAAATACAATTAGGACCCGTGTCTGAACATATTTGAGAAAATTCAATTCAATTCCAGGAAGCAGAGATCAGAATACGCATTCCTAAATTTATTCCTATATATCATTACTAGAATGCTATGTATAGATGTATAGATACTTATTAATAATTTATAAAGTGTGTGAGCAAAAGAGAGAAAGATTTGTGGATTAAAATTTCATTCGTTTCAATAACCATTGATAGAAAAATGAGTAACAAATAGAGCTAGAATAACAATACTTCCAGAGATGCGGATTGTTGAGGAACTTAATTAAAATAACACTTTATCTCGCCTGTTAACAAAAGATGGAATGGAACAATATCAGAAGTCAAATTCTCCTAACTGTTTTCTGAATTTGTAGCTGTAGTCTTATAGGTGAAGGTTAGCATGGAATTCCATGCCCATTGAGAGTATAAATGATTATTTTTACACGGGATTGGGATTAATTGATTTTCAGTTTGGAAGTTGAAGACCATAACAATTTTGAGAACTCAAATGGAGGAGAATATGCTAAGGAGACATAATTTTTATGATTTGTGCCCTACTAAAAACACACTCCAAACTTTAAAATCTATTCATCCACTGAACAATTAGAGAGAATTTATTTTGAATGAGAGACGAACTCTGTAATATGTAAAAGATTTCTCTATTGTTTTATTTTCTCCTCCTTCCGTAATTTTCCGTATTCTACAAGTAAGTAAAGAGATTGATGACTGGTTGCAGAGTCGCTACAAAAAGTCACCCATAGCTAACAGAGCCATTAGCTAACAACTCGCCTAATTTGGTTCAATTCTATAAACTAAAGGATCCTCAGAGCTCTCTTTATTGCTCCTATTATTACCAGTAATGGAGCAGTTTCGCTCTTCACATTATGAAATTAAGCAAAAATTTCCAGAGCAGCAATGTCAAACTCAGACACAGAATACAACTATCTGATGATTTCTGCTTCAGTTTTGAGTACCGTACTTAAGAGACCCACAGCAAGTATTGGAAAAGCAATCAAATTGCTGACCTCTAATTTGAAGCACAGCTACTCAGTTACGTATGTGAAGTTGAATGAGAGTAAGTTCTTGAAATGAACAATAAGCTTGTTTGTATTAGTAGTTCTTAGAAGGATAAAAAAATATTATTTTGTTGAATTGAGCAACAAGCATTTTTGTCATCAAAATTATAAACTACATCTGCTATGGAGGTGTACAATTACATACCCACGCAGTCTTCCAAGGGAACAATTCTGGGGTTCTACCGAGATCATTTTTTGTCGAAATCTTGCACCAATGTTCCATGAAATTGACTTAAAACTGTAGTATTCTATTTCTTACAAGTAGTGTGCTCTATCAATGTCGATTTGTGTTTCGCTCCACATTCAGTCTAGATGTCTGGAATCGAGTTTCTGCCACATACTCGCTGATAAATGGCGATTGATAAGTTTCGTACGTGCCTCCCAGCAAGAATGTCAAGAAATGATTGGAACTGAGAATATTCTTATCTTCAGAGCTACAGTAGAACTCGAAATCCTTAGTGGAAATCACCGATCGTGATAAATTATGGACCTGGCTATATTTATTGATTTAAAACTGGTTGAGGCATTGTGATATATTAATAGGTAACTATATTATTGGATATATATATATATAAAATATATATATATATATATATATATATATATATATATATATATATATATATATATATATATACTAGGATATATCACTTACAGGAATAGCATTGGAGAATAATATTAGTTCATTCGATACGAGTGAATGGATGCTTATTGGTGGAGGAATTTTCCTAAAGAAAGATGAAAATTATGTAGGTCAAAGATAATTGAGAATGATGACGGGAAATACTCTGCACCTTTGCGTATTTTACTCTTGTAGTATTGTTTTAATGAACGCTGGATGGAATACTACTGATAAAAATCAGGGGTGATCATTACCTGCAAAGGATGATTCTATGATTCTAGAATTGTACATGATTCGTATTTCCTATTCAAAACAGCATATCTGATTGAAAGTAATAAGTACAGAAATCATTCCACTTAGAGATTTCTTTATCTATCTATGTTACAATATTTACTGGCTTATACACTCATTTCATTAAATGAAAGTATTGCTAATTTACAAATTATGAAAAATTAATTAATAAGAATAGAGATTCAATGCAATTTGAATAACGATAATATAATATTTCAACGGTGTTTGAACACCTTTTCTTCATAAATTGTCGGTGTTCTTCAGAATTGTCGATTTTCTGAAAAGAATATGAAATAATTTCCTTCCCACCAACACACGAACGAGAGAGAGAGAGATTGATTGATTGATTGAGTACTTTATTTATGTAGATTACAATATATATACTGGCTCATACACTTATATACAATAGCTTACAATACAGCAAAATTATAGATGAATTCACATAATATAGACTAAGAAAATAATTATTGAGCTGTATATGATATGAAAAAGCATTTTGTAATACAAAAACTATAGATAATTTCATTGTTATGCATCTACATAAATTGGAGGAGCTTTGGACATAATTATCAATGTCCATTCTTCGAGAAGAATATTAAAAATATCCTCCCCACTAACTCTCTACCAAAACGTTAATTCCATTAATTAAACTAAGGATTTATTTATTAATGGAAATATTGTAAAAGTTTCAATTAATATGAATATGTAAGAGAAGAAAAACAGAAAATTGATAAAGAAAAATTATTATTAATTTAGGTAGATAAGAACAAATTATTAATTAATAAAATGAAGTAGGCTGAAAGTAGATCAGGGTAATCAACTTTCAGTGATATACAGCAGTATGCAGTGTATAATTAAAATAACATGAGTTCATATAATAGAATTATAGTGAAGCAAAATAAGAGTAAAAATAAGAGAAACATTTTTGCTGGCTTACGAGGTTTCACTTCTAAGCCATCGATATATACATACAATTCATCCTATAACAGGTTTAAAGTTTTATATTGGTGGGATGTGTGAGGGATGGTTGTCATGTGATCGTTCTAGGGCCGGACAGTCTCAGTCATTTGTTCCAAAAGATGTTTTTTAAAGTCAGGATGAAGCTCGCTCAGCTCTCGATGGACCTGATAGAAACAGGAAGTTCATTCCATGCACGACAGGCACTAACTAAGAAGGATTTTCGGAAAATAGTAGTTCGATGATTGGGTATCCTTAGAGTACTTTCTCCGGTTCTAGTATGACTGTGAAGCATCTAGCCTCCTACCTTCAGAGACAAATTTGAAATTATCTTTAAAATAGTTCGGATTACCGTATTTCAAGATATCTCTAACAAGCTTGACTATTCGAAAAAGCCTTTGATCGGGAAGCTTTAATGTTGAACTAGCAATGTGGGCTGGGGTGATATGATCATGGCGTTGGAGAGAGTAGACGAAACGTAGACAATAATTTTGGCAACGCTGTAGTTTATCATTCAGAGTGACTTGCATATCGTTAAGAACAGAATTACAATACATTAAATGTGGGAAGATGAGAGATTGAACCAATAATAATTTAATGTTTCTAGGGAGGATATCGTGCATTTTCTCCAATGCATGCATGGCTGAGAATACCTTTTTACAAGTTTTGTTCACTTGTTCTGACCAGTCAAGAGTATTATTCATAATAATGCCTGAATTTTTAACTGAGTTACAGTAAGGAATGTCATAACCGTCTACACTAATTTTGTGAATCGATTCAAGGTCAATATTGTTTATAAGACGAGAATATCCAATTATAATGGGTTGTGTTTTGATGGGATTAAGCTGAAGGCCATTTTTCTTTGTCCATTCCACTATCGAATTGATATCCTGATTCATTATTCCAACTGTTTCATTAATTTTTATTATGGCACAGCTTAAATAGATTTGAAGGTCGTCTGCATAAGTATGGAAATTGGTGAATTTGATAATGGAAGAGAGGTCATTAGCATACAAAGTGAAGAGGAGAGGACCTAAAATTGAACCTTGTGGTACTCCATGCATAACGTTTTTCCAAGTTGACTTTTAGTCACCGACAAATAATACACATTGTTCCCTACCTAATAGATAGGATTTGAACCAAACTAACGAGTTGTGACTGAAACCAAGAATAGCCAACTTATTCAAAAGGACTGTATGATCAACAGTATCGAATGCTTTAGAAAAATCATATAGGGTGAGGATGGTCCATTTTCATTGGTCCATAGCTGACCTTATATCATCAGTGACACGAAGCAGAGCTGTCTCAGTTGAATGGAATCTCCTAAAGCCTGATTGAAAGTTATGAAGCTTTCTATTCTTGTCTAGAAATTTAACAACTTGAGCATGAATGAGTCTTTCTAGCACTTTGGACAATGCAGGTAGAATACTGATTGGTCTAAAATCCTCAACTTTATTGGGTGATGGAACTTTATTTAGAGGGCGAACCAGAGCAAACTTCCAGTTTCCAGGGAAATTGCCTTCTTCAAGTGACTTGTTGAAAATGTATGTAATGGTTGGTAAAACAGCAAATAACATCTTCTTGATAAATTTAATAGGAATTTTGTCTACACTCATAGCATTACTATGAATACGTTGAATTGCTTTGAAAGTGTCTTCTTCTGAGATTGGATGGGAATGAAATTGATCAGTAATTGGTAAATCTAAGTTTGTAACCTGCTCTTCAAGATTATCGATATGATTAGCAATGACAACTTCGTCGCGTTGGTTAGAGTGTGAAACGGAATGGTCATTTATATTGTTCAATGGTAAGTCAATTTGGGGATTCGATTTCTGTTTGCCAAGCCCGAATTCTTTTATTCCCTGCCAAAGTGATTTAGAGTCTTGTCTATTGTTTGTCATGAACGAATTCAAGTACCTAATCTTTGACTTCCGTAATTCCTGTTTAACTCTATTTCTAAGGCTCCTATACTCAATCAAACTGTTCAAGTCAAATGTCTTTTTAAATTTTCTATGTGCTTTGTCTCTACGTCCCATCATCTTAAGTATGCCTTCAGTCATCCACGGTACTCGTCGTTTTCTATTAATCCTCCTTGTCACATAAGGTGCATGTTTGTCATACAAAGTCAAAGTCCAATTCTCGAGAGTATTGACCATGTCATCAACTGAGGGTAACGTTTTAATTTGATGCCATGGAGTCTGAGCCACATCAGTCAGGAAGGCGGCTTCATCAAAGTTTTTGAAGTCTCTATAAGTGATAATTTTCTGTTGTGGCTTAGGTATCTTATGGGAGAGTACACAGTAGATCAAATCATGTCCAGAAATTGCTGGGACTGGGATTTGGCCTGCTTGAACAACCTCGTTAGGATCACTAACAATGAGAAGGTCAATCAGTGTGTCAGATTCATTAGTATGATGAGTTGGATCAAAAAGTAAAATAGTCATGTTTAGGCATTGGAGAATTGTAGTCAGTTGAAAGTAGTCAAAGTTACGATTTGTCATGTTCAAGTCGGTGTTCATATCCCCCATAACTAGTATACGGTTATAACAAGGTATATTCAAGGTATATAACAAGGTACAGTCTGTTAGGAAGCAAGGCATTTTCGAAATCTGTAAAAAGACCTATTTTTGGTGGGATATAACAGATACCAACGAGTAATTTATCAGTACTAGATAAGGATAATTCAAGTAGCGTAAACTCTGATCTGGAACGATATCTTGTTTAGATGTGATTTAAACTTTTGTTTTGATACCATCTTTCACATAAATTGCTACACCCCGACAAGCTTTATCTAATCTATCATTCCGGAAAAGATTATATCCAGGTAATGTAATGCAACAAAATTTGATGAAATACTAGGCTTCAAAAATGTTTTGGAAATTCCAATTATATTTAAGTCCTGAAAACGGAAGATTTCTCTGAGTTCATAAATGTGGCAGCTGGGCGATTGGACGTTAAGGTGAGCAGCCTTGAAAAGGTTTTTGAAAGAGTGGAGCTTATTTGCTAGAAACATACCTCCTTCATTATTACTACTATTGAAATAATCATACCTACTTGTGGGCGAGCGAGCTGTCGTGTCAGTGAGAGGCATCATGGAAGCAGCAGACCAACCGTGAACCGTCCTCAGAACGACACATGACGGGGAAAATGAGGATGAAACTGATAAAACTTGACCTAAATGAAAAAGTCTCTTGATTGGAGTGCATTCTGTATGCCTTGACAGTTCGGCTTACTTTACTATTTGAAAACACTAGTTCAAAAAATTCACTAAACACAATAAGATGTAGATGTTGTGATCTGTGGAGTTCCGGTGATGAATAATCCGAATGGTGAATAAGATGAAGATTGGGGAAAAACTGGTAGTTGGAGATCTAGTCCAAGTGGAGATAGAGCGAGTAGGTATCCAGTAGTGGAGGAATCGAGTCCAAGTGGTGGTAGAGCGAGAAAGAATCCAGTAGTGGAAGATCGAGTCAAAGTGAAGATTGTGCGAGAAGGAATCCAGTAGTGGAAGATCGAGTCCCAGTGGAGACAGAGAGAGATGGAATCCAGTGGTGCAAAATCGAGTCTAAGTGGAGATAGAGAGAGATGGAATCCAGTAGTGGTAGATCGTGTTCAAGGTGGAGATAGAGCGAAATGGGATCCAGTGAAAACTGCAAAAGAGAAGGAAAAGCCAGCAGAAAAACGAAAAATTTTTGAAGAAAGTTATCAATTGAGGAAAGATACATAATACAACTGATAATGAATAATATTTGCATAAAATGGAAGAGGAAGAGTATGATTCAATGTGAGAAAGAATCGAATATCAAATATGGATATTAGTAGGAAGTAATCAGATAGAAAGAGAAAAGGTGGAAAGAGAAATAGAGATAGAAAGAGAAAAAACATTTGAACATGCTGGATAGCTAGTGGAAAAATCACAGGGAAAATAATGATAATAATAGGGAAGAAGAGAAGAGAAAGGAGGATTGTGCACAATTGAGAAGAACTTATGAAACTGAACTATAGCATAAGAATTTATCACATCGTATTGTGATCTTGAATTAATCAAGGAAAGAAGAAGAAGAAGAAAAGAAAAAGAAAGAGAAGAAGAATAAGAAGAAGACGAAGAAGAATAGAAAAGAATAATAATCATCATCGCAAGAGTCACAACAGTTATAATAAATGTAATAATTACAACAATATTCTAGTAATCATGATAACTATAAGATCAAGAAGAGAAATGAGAAGAAAAATAAGAAGTAGAGGAGACGATTGAGAAAGTGCTAGATTATTTTAGATGAGTTTTAAATAAGATTGAACGGTGAAGTATGAAAAATAATATATAGTATTAGAAGTATAAATAACTATTGGGAGTTGGAATAACAATAAAAGTAGTAATTTGAGTACTGTAATATTTTAGTGATGAATGTCTAAGATAACGTTAAATGAAACACAGCCCCTATTAAGCATATGAACAGACTACTCACCCTTCTGTTCTATCAATAATTCTTCACACAATAGCTCCTATTGTTCGAGCTATGGCAATAGTTGATGATAATATCATAATGATATTATCATTATGTACATCTAATATAGAAGAGATTACTATCTATACCTATAGATTACATCTAGGTATATCTATAACGAATGTGAATCATCTATTTTTTTTGAAATCAAGCATTTCGAAAACTATTAATTATGGAAATAATCAAGGTAAAAGATGTAATTATTAGTAAGAATAGAGATAATAATTTTCTTAGTACCCTCTGGAGTATAGCAGTTGATGCATAGAGCATAGTTGTGGGAATTAATATCAAGATAAATTATTAATCAGTATCAACAAATGTGGATTTCCTTAGTTTGAAATGATTGCCTTATATATCATCATCAATAGCAGTGGAAAGATTCATTCATAGAACAGAAAGCCAGCTCATGAAAAAATGCCGAGGTATATCTACTGTGAAATTTATTAATACGAATTTCCTATTATTGTAGTGAAGGGCACCTTAGTCATCGAATGCTGAAATGATTCAATTTACCTTTATTTTTAGAAGGTCGGTAATCCTCTCGACTGTGTGGACCCTCTTGGATCCTCCCTCGCCGATAGAGATCTTGATCCTCCCGTCAGATGACCAGACATTCCTATGCCCATGACGGTCGGCCGAAGCGTTGAAGATCTTGAGACGCTCCGCAGTCAGATCCTCGCGAATCGTGACGCCGGAACCCTTCAGCTTCCTCTTCGCGTCGAAGATCATCTTTCTGGTCCGGTAGCTGCACAGACGAACGATGATGGGACAGAGAGAGAGAGAGTGAGTGAGAGAGAGAGAGAGAGAGAGAGAGAGAGGAGAGAGAGAGAGAGAAAGAGTGTTAGAGAAAGAGAGGGTGTGAGTTGGCTATTGAAATTATTGTATCAATTGCAATTCAGATGTAACTATCAGAATGGATGATCGATAGCGACAGTCACATACAACGATTGGAATAATTATTGAGACGTGCATCATTCTACTTCATAATGATTTAGTGGAAAGTTGAACCTTCACAGAAGCATTGCGCATCAAGTAGTGTGTCGCCTACGTTTTCGTGGTTAAGAAATATTTTTCCACAATTTTACAAGAGCTCACACTTCTCTGTTCTCTTTTCCAAACTTGTATTTCGTCTCTGTAGTCTATGACTGCAAATAATACACAGATGCAATGTGCAAAAGGTTAATACTAATAAATTTAAAAGCTTCTAGCTTTTATCTACTCAACGCTGCCTCAATATTCTTAAAATTGTTCACAGTTCTCTATCACAATGAATAAGTTTGATATGAGCACTAAACTTCTACTGGAGTTGAGTATAATCACGACTGAAAAGTAGAAAGAAGACATATTGGACTGTTCTTTGCGTTGGTGACTTCTCCAATCTAGTCTACGTGGAAATCACGTTGGACGCTCGTATTTCCTCTAGAATAAATAGCTTACCTTATCAGTTCTCCGTCGAAAGTGCTTTGAACGCTGCATTTCAGGAATTGGCTTCTTCTTCCCCCTCCCATTTCGCCAAACAGTCACGTGATTGAATGCGGCTAAGAAAAATATCGCTTCGAGAAGCGAAACGCCTTTTCAAGATATTCTAGTGTATAATGAGTACTTCCCATCTTAGACATCAATAAAACTGCCTCTTTCGTATTCTTCTCCTATTTTGTTACCAAAACCCTTTGGAATCCTGAAAACCAATCGTTTATTAGTTTGTCAACATCTTCCTGCTGTAGAGCAATACACTTTGAAGTATCTCCATGACTGTAGCTGGTGAAACTCCAGTAACAACATTTTTACGGACGACTCCAAACCTCAACCCAACTAGACTAGTAGTTCTGTGAACAGTAGACCTCACGCAGTATTCTCATCCACAAGTACCTGATTAAAACTATAGACCTTACGGAAATACAGCAATAGACTGGCTTCTCCACACATCTGTGTAATCACTTGTCAGATGATTTATGATGAATAATTCTATAGTCTGATTTTTACTCTAATATTGACTCAATTTCTCTGGGGGATTGGGGTATTTCTATGTATGGAATACCCCCCCTGGAAAAAAGGGTTCCCGTGCCCTCTCCCCAGACCTTTTGTATTTCAGTTAATCTATTTTATTGTTGTATATTTGAAAACGTTTTGGGCAATAGCCTGTTTTTTTATTTTCCGATCATTGTATTGTTTGTGCTAACTGGATAAATAAATGGATGAATAATCAATTGTACTCTCTTGATGAATTCAGTAGGCTGCCAGATGTCAACTGTGTCAACTGATTTCTGCAGTGCAATTTAATCATGTGCTGCAGGACAAAACTTATGAAAAGTTACAGAGAATCTAGTGAATTTGTGTAGAGATACCTTCAAAATTCTGCCAAAGGGTTTTGTTCAGGTGATGGCAGTGCTAATTTAGAGGGTTCCTTTTGTACTGTTTTTCAGTACATCCCTCCAGATATTCCGAGTAGATTCGAACTTGGAAGGGTAGTCCTACAGAGTGTTTTAAGTTGAAATATTATTTTCAAGTTGAAATATATAATCTTGTAATAAACTAAGCAGAAAAAAAAATTCTCTAGAAAATGGTCTAAGCAAAAAAATGCCTGTGCGCAAACCAGAGTTGCATATTACGAGTTTTACAGAGAGAAAGGAAACACTAATGTTGATGCATTCAGAATCTTATTGAATATATTATTACATACAGTGATTTATTGGATAGCTCTATATTATTATAGATTAAAAGAAGGATTGGGCTGAAAGTGCTTTCCTGAGTCACCCAAAAGTAATTTTCAACTTGAAAGTGACCTAAGTTAGAACTAGTTGTTGAACTATTTCAAAGTTTTTAAAAATGAAGGGTACTACAAAATTTTTATATTGTTTTTATCAGTTTGTTCAAGAGTAGCCCATGTAAGTGGAGTGTTTTTAGAGTATTCACTATACTAAAGTTACTCTACTCAATATACAGACAGACAAAATATATTCATTTCCAAAAGAATAAAAAAAAATGCAAATTACATAGTAAAAATCTCATTCACTCATTTCCAATATTAAACAACAAAAAAGAATAATAACAACCCCATAAATACACCAAGCAAAATAAAATCTTTAGAAAATGGTCTGCATGGGCAAAAAATGCCTGTGCGCATATTACAAGAGTAATATAGAGAGAGAAAGGAAACACTAATTTTGATGCATTCAGAACCTTATTGAATACACGTATTACATACAGTGTATTATTGAATAGCTCTATATTTATATAGATTAAAAGAAGGATCGGTCCCAAAGTGCTTCCCTGAGTCACCTCAAAGTCAACCACCACATCTTCACCACTGATGTCCATCAAGGGAAAAAAATGAAGGCGATTTGACAGATAATTTCTGAACCATGTCAACGCTATACCTCGAATTCCAATAAGGTTTAATTTATTCAAAAATTTTATCCTGTCAACCGAATCAAAGGTTTTTTTTCAGGTCTAGGAATAGCAGCATCGTCCAATGATTTCCATTCATTCTTTCATTATGGCTTTGAAGAGGTCAAATGGAGGATCAGTTATATTTTTGTCTTTTCTGAAGCCATACTGACAGTCACATAAAATTCTATTTCTATTAATTTCCTGTTATTTCACTTTTTTCTCTTGAATTTTTGAGAAAACGCAATGATAAGGAATGGTAATTGTTTTTGTTTTTGTCGTGAGGGTCACCAGATTTGAAAAGGGGGAAAACCTTGGTCATCTTCAGGAACTCAGGGAATACACCAGACTGTAAACTAAGATCAATTAAATGAGTTAGTGACTCGATCAAAATTGCAATTTTATCTTTCAGGAACTTAGCAGAAACATTATCATGCCCTGGAACTGACCCACCTCGGAGACTGCCTATGGCATGCATAATTTCAGCTTCAGTTACAGATTATTACTGAAAATTATTTTGATTCAAATGTTGACTTCCATTGACTGAAACAGGCTCTCTAGAATCTATAGCATCAGCCAGAATTTGGCCAACTGATGCCAAAAAACATTGAATTCATCAGCTTCATTTCTGTGAAAATCGCTGTTATAACAGACTGGATACCGAAATTTACTGATGACAAAATAATTCTTATTGATAGTTTTCCCTGTCAATTCTCCAGAACCACCTAGGATCATCTCAAAATTCCATTAGTTTATTTTTATAATATTTGAGTTCAGCTCTTTTAAAATTAACGGTAGGATTTTTTCTAAGTGTGAGATAATGATTTTTCATAGCGTTATGGTTGCCTCTTCAATTTCCCACTCATTTTATCTCTTTGTCCAAAAGCATCAATCAGGTCTAAGTTTACCCATGGCTTCAATTTTTTCTTCTTGATCCATCGTCTTAGAATTCATACTGGAATCCATTGAGTTTTTTATAGTTTGATGAAATTTACTAGAACAGTTATTTATTTCAAAATTGTTTTCTACCGAACCCCAATCCGCATTCTGGAGAGCCAGTGCTAACAGGCCTTTATTTACAATAGTACAGGTCTTAGCCGATTCAGCCAGTTTTTGTACTGGAAATGGAATATTAAGAGCTATACTGAAATGATCTGTTATTGCTGTGTGCAACACGGCCGCCTTCATCTGATCCTGATCAGCATATCTTACGAAAATGTGATCAATAAGAGAAATCGAGTCACCATCAATAATTCTAGTTGGTTTACACTGTACAAGACCAGCACCGACCAAACAGTTCAAGTACCTGTTCGCGATTAGGTCATCTGAAAACAAATTTATATCAACATCTCCTACCATTAAACAGTTTCTATTCGAATTTGAAGCATAGTAATAATTTTCCAAATATTAATTAGACTCGTCAAAGCAACCATGAAGGACACAGCCTGCCAAGTGAAGATAAATGGGAAACTCACGGAAAAATTCGGGATCATGCAGGGATAGAAACAGGGAGATGGTCTTGCAACAGTGCTTTCCACCCTTGCACTGGAAATAATAGTAAGAGGGACACAAATTGTTACCAATGGAACTCTGATGAACAAAGCTCCAATCTCCACAGCAGATCCTTGGTTATGCAGACGATCTGGATCTGGCAGGAAGATCAGTGAGTGCAGTCAAAGAAGCGTTCGAGAAACTGGAAGAGGCAGCCGCTGAAGTTGGTTTGAAAGTTAATAAAGAGAAGACCAAGTTCATACAACAAAGCACAGACGTCAGCAAAATAAATTGGGACAACACTTTGTAGTGGGTGATTACAGATTTGAAACTGTGAGTGACTTCACCTATGTGGGATTTAATGTGGCAGAAAGAAGTTCAGAAAAGATCAAGCGTAGCAAACCGCACTCTCTTCTCTCTGCTGAAAATATTCAAATCCAGAAATGTCCACAGAAAAACCAAGGTCAGACTTTATGAAACCATACTCTTCACAGTAGTAACCTCGAAGTGAGGTGTGGGCACTTAAATGTAGGGCTGCAAACACTCTGGATCCCTGGGAAAGAAGAATGCTACGGAGAATATATGGAGCTGTATGTGTGGAAGGAGTTTGGCGAATAAGGAATAATGATGAATTAGCGCAACTCTATAAGGAGCCACTCCTATCGATGTACATTAGGTTGAATCGCAATTGCAATGGGCAAGTCATGTACAGCACATGCCAGACATGAGGACCCCCAAAAAAATGTATATGAGACAACCAGGTGGAAGGAGGCCAGTGGGAAAACCAAGGCTGAGATTGATGGATGGAGTCTCAAAGGATGCAAGAGATATACTGTACTTCATGTGAGAAATTGGAGGGCGGAGATAAGGGATCGAGATGGTTGGAGAGGCAGGATTGAGGAGGCCAGAGCTCGATTTGGGCTGTAGGGCCATCAAAGAAAAGAAAATTTTCAATCCTCCTATAAATAAATTGATATTACTATCGAATGTTCTATAAATTGCTAGGAGAGAAAAGGACTTGTTCAGTATCTGAAAATCCACTGTTAATCCATAAAAATCTCCCAATGTTGTTTGATTAACACTATAATTTATTGTGCTATTAATTCTATTATATTAAGTGAGCTATTTCTGTACATCTGTTTATTTTTTTAATTTCATAGGCTATCCGGTTATCTGGTTATTTATGTTCAACGTATCTAAAAAACGGCTCTAACGATTTTCACGAAATTCGGAACATAGTAGGTTTATGATGTAAAGATTCGATTGCACTAGGTCTCATCCCTGGGAAAACTCTCTGAAGGACTTGAAAAGGATAACAATTATGCATCCTTGGAAAAACAGATGATAATTTTGTTGTCTGTCGAAACAGAAGATGCGTCTGTGGGAGAGATACAGAATTATTTCCAGCTGTGTAATCAATCAATCAGCTTACCGTATCTCGCGAGAAATATTATCAAGAAATTTTGTTCGACTTGATCAAAATAGTCTGATTTGTTGACATGATATGATAATCATTCTAAACTAGAGCTTATCATAATTTTCAAAGTAATTCATTATTTTTTGACAATTTTGATTATTCATGTAGTCTATTATATATTTGACAAAAGTGTTATTTTGTTATTCAATTTAGTTTGTAAATAATCTAAATTAGAACTTTTTTGTTTTTAAATGTTTGGAATAGGAATTGAACCTGAATTCAAGTGTATGGAACATAACCAACTTTCTGGACTATTTATAGTGTATAAATCTAAATTCGGGGAAGAAACAGTTCTGGGCTGTGCCTGTTAGTCCTTCTCCGATCATCATTTTGATTGCGCTGTTTATCAGTAGCCACCAAATCAAATCCATCTATTGGCCATCCCACCGCCCCATCATTAAGCCAACATTCGATCAATACTATTAAATCCAACCGTGTGTTCAAAGAATCTATATACACCAACAATTCATTTCTAGAAACACTCCTTATATTAGTTCATAATGTACTAAAGTTTAGATCCACCGAATAGAAAGAAACAGATTCTTCTGAATGCACCAATTCAGAGCAATTGGAAAAATTTAAACTGTCAACGTCATCTTTTGATACCAGCAGCCTAGCCACAGCTAGAAAAATATTTAAAATAATCTGTAATAATTAATTTTAAGATTATAAGATGATATTGAAAAAGCTGAATAAGTTGAAAGAGAGAGAATATCAACGATTATGAAATAATAATAGATAATAGAAGAGGAATATAATATGAAAGAATAATTAGGGAGAAAATATATGTGTGAGAAAAAAATAAAAGTTATTATACAGAAACCACCATGCACAACCAACATTGTTATTTATCAAGGACTGGATCAATACGATTCTAAAAAGGAGTATTTTATAAACAAAAACTTCATTACTTACTGTATAATAATGTAACAATATAACAGTAGCCCCCCATACTACTCAATGATATGCTATTTCTCACACACACATACTCGTCAGTCTAAAGGAAAATACCATTAATTTAATCTGAGGAACCCAGTATTTAAAGATTAGCAAGAGAAGATCGATATAACGGAATTCAGCTCTAATACTTCCTACCAACTCTCGAAAATTAGGGGTTCAAAATAGAGTCAACTTTTATGATTAACGTTGAAAGGTTCAATATTATTTAATTGACAGAATAACAATAAACACCTCTATCTCACGATACTATAGAAGATAGTATGTAAGTAATTGTTCATCTTGCATCCTCCTTGTAACACCATTCAATCAGCTTGAATTTCGTCATCTCGTTGCCATTAAAGCCGCTTCAATAACGTACCTCTCTCGACTCTTTATAAGTAGCTTAGTAGAACTCGGCAAACGCAAACGGGAGCAGGAGCACACAGTAGGCCTAGTTGACTATCAGCAATCACATCAGACAGCTTCTGCAACAACTAGACTAATCACCCATTAGTTAGGTGACGCTGTAAATTACAATCTGATTCCAATATTGGATCACACTAGATTTGAGATTGAAATCGATCATTATGTGAATCAGTTATACCTTGTCAAAGCATCAGATCCGTGTTTGCACGAGTTGTGGGGAGGAGGATTGGAAGAACGTTGATTTGATCTATAATGCCATTATTGCTGACTAATCAGCTTTCAATAGGGTACTGATAATGATCGAATTCATATGTATCGTGGAATTGCACTGAGACTAATAATTTTGTCGATGGCTTGGAAGTATATGGGAGGATAATATTGTATTGTTGTTGATGTGTCAGTTTAAATCTCCATTGCATTGAGAATAGATGCTCTATATTGATGAATGATTCAAATATCTGTAGTTTGATACCTAAAACTACTTGAAGTTATCATTGTCAAATTTTAATTATTGCCAGACTGAAATTAGAGTTCAGATACACTGAATATTATTTTGAAGTAGAGATACTCATCGGAGTTGAGGAAACATGTATTTATACTTGCAAGAATGGAGATGTTTTTTTATCTGGTCTACAAAAATAATACAGAATGGAAGTAGAATCAATAAGTCGATGCACACTTATTATGGATGAGCTTTCAATATTTCATTCACTCGACTGTCATAAAAATTTGAAATTGATTAAAAATGAAATTTCCTGAATCCTGCAAGTTGACGAATAAGTTCGTGATAAAGGTTTTTAAGTATAGTTATTGGTCCAATTGAGTGCCTTCTTGAATCAATGACTTAAAATTGATAATAGACGTCGCTTATGATTTCTCATTGAAATAATTGTTTTATATTTTCTCGCTCTCTCCATGCACAAGTTCGTTAAAAATTTCATCTTTCTGTACAAAAACATTCATTTGTCAATAGCAATGTTTGAATTCAGCCGCTTGGTATCACAGCAAGATATACGATTGACGTCAATTCCACCTCCAGTCTTTGCTTTGAATAAAATACTCCATGAGTCTGATGCGATTGCTATATTAAACCAACTTGACCAAATTCAATATTGGGAATAGGATATTCTTGGTATGAGTTATGAATATTTGACTTGCAAGCAGAAATTTCAAAGGATATGCAGACTGAACTCTCAGAATATCATTGCATACACACGTACGTGAATGAATTAAGCGTTGCAATTCGACGGTGAAATTGCGCTCATCCAATTTAGTTCAGATTGCACTCACACACAGTCATTTGAAATACAGGAGGCGGGTTTAACTTGAAGGGGGAGGTTACCTTGTGTAAGTAGATAACGATTTACAGCTCCTAAACCTGTGTTGAATAGTGATTGCTTATGCGGATTGTGGATTTCCACTTCTAATTCCAATTTTATCGCTCCTTTCAATTTCCACAGGTTGTGTCACGTTATTTTTTTTCAGTAACGTGTTGCCCTTCTTGGCTGCAGTCGGTAGAGCAAGATTTGTAAGTTATATAATCTTTTTGTGGTTCCTGGAAAAGTAATAATACCAATTTCTTACCAGCTCTCTCAGGAGCTCACACAGTTCTCTGCTTTTGCTGGTTACTGACGTCGGCCGCTCTAACAGTCCACAGTTTCTGTGACTGATTTGTTGAACTCCGCAAATACAGATGCAGTAGATGTAGAAAGATATAAGGGCTCTGACTATCGTGCTACTAGACACCGCCACTAATGCCACTCGCCACCATTCACCAAAGTGGTCAGCAATGAAAAATGATACGGTACCGAGTGGAATCAAAGGAGATATTCTATCAGAATACCTTATAAATTCTATCAATTTATGTGCTGCAACTTACTACTATGACCTTGAGATTCTTCAAATCAGATTTGTTGGTACTGGATAATTTATATAAATCTCGGGAACGTATTATTTCCAAAGATTTGATAATCAATGCTGTATATCGCTGCTTTATCCAACTTATTCGGTGAAGAATATAGTTGGCTGGTAATCTTTATAATATTTCAATACTGGTAACAAAATAGATTATAACGAGATTGGTCATTCATGGAGATGGGGAAATGAATAAATGGTACACCATTCAAATAATGACACAAATATATTACACAAAATATCAACGAATAAATAAAAAT
Organism: Nilaparvata lugens; assembly: GCF_014356525.2. Taxonomy (NCBI): domain Eukaryota; kingdom Metazoa; phylum Arthropoda; class Insecta; order Hemiptera; family Delphacidae; genus Nilaparvata; species Nilaparvata lugens. Next base: position 41,723,793 of record NC_052509.1, read on the forward strand.
ATAGGGCAACAAGTATAGAAAATAAATGAAGAACAAATATATATATATATATAATATATATATATATATATATATATATATATATATATATATATATATATATCGAAAATATCACAGATAGCTCACTTGTTGACTTTGCTTTCAGCACGAAATATTACCATGTGCTTCTTAAATCAGCAATCATATGCAGCTCAGTTGCTGTTGCTCGACTTGCTGTTGCTTGTCAAATGAAATATATCCTCTTTCCAAATTAATACAAATAACTAATTATAAACTTTAAATCTCAAAATATATTGATATGTTTCTCTCAGAGCTAAGGTTCGGCCTCTGGTGGAAATTAGATAAATCAATTTATCCAATGAACATGAGCTTCATTTACATCTTTATAATTTACTAATAAAAAGAATGATCGAGTGAGCATATAAATTATAACATCCAAATTTAATAAATATTTTATCTGTGCATATTCAAACATATAAATCTGATATATCGTTTGTAATAGAATTTCCCTTCATGTTTAAAGACTTGCACAAGTTTGATATTAATTTCAATATTCGAATAACCTTCCGTTGAGCTAGCTTTATGAATCTTGATTTATTCAAAGCACTGAGGGCGCCCTTGATATTATTTCTTTTTAACTATAGAACTCACGTGTCAAATTTCACAAAGTATGATGATGATCCGGATTCTTTCGACGTCTTAGGCTTTTCTGGTGGGGTGATGTCATCTTCTCCAAAGGAATAATAAAATATTCTATATGACTCATGCCTTAATCCGACCTCACTGAGTCTTATGACCGAATATATAAACTTTTCAAACGTACAATTATTGAAAAAGGGATTTGTGCTCTGTAAAATTGGTGGCTGTTCCCGGTGACCTCTGGCAAGCAAGTGGGCTCTCATCTACCCCTATTCTTTCTACGATCATACTTCCATATTCCAAATTTGCATACTATTTAAATATTCAACTACTACACAATTACATAATCAAAATAGTCCGTTTCAATCTGCTAGGTTATTGCATAAATATTACACATTATATTTTCTAATTATTCGAATTGCATCTGTTACATGAACTGAGTAGTGTATAACTTACAAATTCTTATCATTCATATAATAAAGTCAGCTACTGCATTTTGATTGGCTCATTCCAAAATTACAATGTATCCATGCGCCGAATAGAGTATATCACACTTCCTTAATATTTTTATTTATTTTACATATTTTGTATATGCTCGTTTGATATAATAAATATTTTTGTATTCTTTAAATTGTTTTTCCTTTTACATTAACATGCCATGTGGTTAGCAAATCCTCTGGTATCATTTTAAGCAAATTCTATTTGTATACAACTGAATTTGCCGCAGGTGTCTGGCTAAATTTCAATTCATAAATCATGGCCGATTATTTAGGTTGCCGACCAGTAAGTATCATAGAGCCTAACCTCAAAAATTCATTATTTTATATAATTAAATAAATAGCAATAATATTCATTTCTATTTGGCTGTTCGAATTGTAGCCAGGATACCCGTTATTATCTAATCTCTAGCTTGTTGATATCGCACCCGGCGATTACAAAGATCAAAATATTCTGTTATAGTTGACAAAGAGATAACAAATTCAAGTTCTCGATATTTCAGATATTGATAAAAGGGCAAACGCTCCAGCCTCCAGGAAGTTTAGTGAGTGAATCTGTTGCTAGTGGTGTGGAGAATAAATAATAATATAAATTGTGAATAAACAGTACTTTATCCTGTTATATTTGGGTAATAGGCGATGGAGTATCAATCAGAATGGTTACTGGAAAGTATTATTTTATCAATTCATTTGACACAAACATAGAAAGTCACACAGACAAATTTCAGTACGAGTGTTGATGACATATCTGATAGCTCAACAGTACAATAATAAAAGAAAAAATACAATATCGCACTTCATCAAATATCCGCAACAATTCAGTAGGAATAATATGATTAGAAGAAACAATATTTTGGTTTGAGTCTGGGAAGTTGATGGAGAGGAATAGCATGGAAAAATTTATTCTTATGAATATGAAGAGGAAAAAAGTTGAAAAGAGGAAAGTAGTTAGTAGAGCCAGAATAATCAATAATCAAAATAATGAAATGGTGCCTTCACTCTTTGGTAGAACTAAAAAAAAAATAATAATGTAATAATTGATTGAGCAGCATTATCCATTGCAAGATTTTTGAATGTATCGTAGTGGTCATAAAATAGGTCAAGGAATGGGTTCACCCATAGAATATATAATTCTAGTTCTATTATCTAATTAGAAAACTTGTTACGACGAAAACTATAAAGTCCGTTGAATAGATCTTCATCAGTAGGCTAAGCTCTATGAGGCCAATTGACGTGAATTATCAACACACATTGATGGATTTTGATGAACTTGAATCGAATGTTCCAAATTCAAATAATATTGGAAATATCATAATATTGAATTCAATTTTCAATATAATAGAATTAACTATACAGAGTGGGTGAAAAGTCCGAGAATGACCTAATATCTCATACACAAAGGTAATTTGACGGAGGATGTGATTGAGGATCCTACTTGAATTTGAAATACTACTTTAATATGACTTTGGAAATTTGGTCTGCCATCTTGGATCCATCATTGAATACAACTCTATTTTTTGAATAGGAAGGTGGTCATGCAATACATGATTTTGATACGGAATTTCAAAAGAAAATGAATGACGAAGACCGCACATCAATATCTCAAACTGTTTCGAAGTTATTCACATTGTTAATCATTACCACTTATGTACTGTATTCCATTTCTGTTTTGCATGGTATTGATTAATAATATGAATATCTTCTGAACGGTTCGAGATATGGATGTGCTGTTTTCGTCAATCATTTTTTCTTGAAATTCTGTTCCGAAATCATGTATCGCATGAGCACCTTCCTATTTAAAGAAAATAAAGTTGCATTCAAAATGGCGGATCCAAGGATACAGACCAGATTTTCCAAGTCATAGTAAGGTAGTATTTTCAATTTGAGTAGGATCCCCAATCACAACCACCTTGGAATCACATTTTATAATGAGATACTTATCCGTTCTCATACTTTTTTCTCTCCTTTCTGCTTTGAATAGTATTGATTAATAATGTGAATAACTTCTAAACGGTTTGAGATATCGATGTGCGGTTTTCACCATTCATTTTCTCTGGAAATTCCGTATCGAAATCATGTGTCGCATGACCACCTCCCCATTTAAAAAAATGAAGTTGCATTCAAAATGGCGGATCCAAGATGGCGGACCAAATTTTCAAAGTCATAGTAAAGTAGAATTTCAAATTTAAGTAGGATCTCCAATCATACTCACCATCAAATTACCTTTGTGTATGAGATATTAAGCCGTTCTCGGGCTTTTCACCCACTCTGTATAAGGGTTTGGTGCATTCACGCTCTTATTTCATTGCTCCTATTTCATACACAGTTTCATTATTACTTTTTTTTTTATATCTATTTTTTCATAGTTTATCTATCACCTATTTCATCTTCCCTCTATTGTATTTTATTATGAACTTCAATTTTTCATGGTATACTTTCATGATAAGTTTCACTCCACATGGATGCAAATAACAACTTCAGTTTGCTAATGTGATAATACTTTAGTTGATGTTGATGGCTCAATATGTACAATATTATTTCCTTCAATATTTGTAAATATTGATACTGATGCAGAACTGAAAATAGTTATTTATTTCTTAAGTTTAATTCAATTTTATAATATCATTTTTTGTAAATGTTACCATAGGCAAGAGCCTAGTAACAATTGTCAATAAATATCCTATCTTATCTTATCTTATAACTGATAATAAGGAATAATTAGATTCTATCGATATGCTCAATTGGAGAGTGTTGTTGAGTGAAGAAATATAGGAAATTGATAGCTGAAATGATTTTGATCAGTATGAAAGTTTTCAAAATCATACTCTGCTATAATCATAAGAGCTAAAGGGGGAATATACTCAGGTTTCTGCTTAGTTATTCTCCTTGGATGGAATTGGAAATGATGCCAATGTGCTAAAATATTCTCTGAGTTTCACTCTATTCATATTCATTCTCAAGCTCGAGAGAGAAATATTTTTTCATTTCTCAATGGATATTCTATACTGAAATTTATATGAGTCTACAAAGTTGAAGTTCTTGTTTGATTTAATTGGAGAATGAGAAACAATTCTCAAAGAGAAATAATACTGAAAGGCAGGCATTATTCATTGCTCTTCATTATAAAACATTTGTAGGATGTTCGTGGGCATAAATATCTGAAAAAATAATTATTTTGTTATAAATTATACTAAATAATGATAATGGTTCCCAAGAATCAATCAACTCTCATTTCTTCCCAATTCAGGAAACATCGAACAGGCTTCTTTAATAACAATGTAATTAGGAGAATTCAGCTGGTTAATGAGCCGTTTGATTTTGTATGAAGAAATACCAACGTCTTCTTGCTTATATTGTCAGAAATATTATACAACAAGAAGAATTTCCAAGGACAGATGAGATATCATAATAAAAATGAACATCGTAGGCATTTGAACTTCCCTTCAAAATAAGGTTTATACCATCAAAACATTTTGAAAACAGTCTTGCTGATTGCTGTTGCAGAATCAATGGTCCTCTTTCAATAGAAACTTATTATCTGCTTCCAGCAGGTCATTCCTTATCCAACTGGTGGTCCAACAATGTTGGTCCGGTAGAAAGACTATAAATATCGTTGGATCAAGAATTCTTCCGACTTTGAGTGATATGCGGAGCAGAGAAAAATGACTCTTGACTCTATGCATCACTCCAATTGGCTGAACTCGTTCCACATCTTCCTCCATATCTTTGCTCCGCACATCCTTCAAGTCGGAAGTTCTTTTAATTCAAGTATATTCTCTCACCACTCAAGCTCCGACTGGTTGTCCATGAGTTAGTTCAACATCCTCATTCACGTTCCAACTCGACTCTGACAACTCTACTCTGACTCTGACGATGTGTTGGACCTTAGAGAAAAGATACCGTTAAACTCATTATTTGACCTCAAGTTGGACAGGAAATCGGATAGTGAATGGCTCGCTTTAGAGAGTCCCATTATTCCGAATTACCGAATTGCTTCCGCTGAGTTTATTATTTTTTGAGATGAACTGATTTCTGCCAACCTGTTTTATTTCATCTAATTTCCCTTGATATAGTAGTAAATCCTCCCATTTTTCCCCATTCAAATTTGATATTGTTGCGGTATACCTGCTCCTGAATAAGCTTGTCACATTATTTTGCTTCTAATAAAAATGGTATTTTCTTCAAATCTTTCGACTATGTTCTGAGAAGAGAAATTGATTCAACCTCATGAATTTATTCTCAGTAGAACTCTATCTCATTTAAATATGTAGTGAACATTCAGGTAATGATTATGAGATTTTTATTATAAAACTTCTAGGAGCTGTTTGACGTTTTGTTATCCATGTTAATGAAAGCTAAGAAGAGGAACTTATCATTTTTAACTTTATTATCACTATCATAATCGGCATTCATAACATTGAATAATATTGATTACTATTATAATCATTATCAGAATTATAATGATGAATTAATGACATTGAAAGATTTGGAATTTGGCAGGCAATTTTAGCTTAGCTCTAAGCTTGGAAAGAGTTGACAACCAGCAAATCCATAAAAGTATAATATAAAAGGAACCTCCGAGTTCAATTCATGATAGAGGGAAACTTTTGGATTGATATAATAACAATAAAAATTGATGAGTAGGAATAGCCATAAAAACTGGATAATGAACTAATGAGATCGAATGGGTTTAATCCTGGAATAATGCCAGTGATTTTATCCAACTTTTTTACGCTTTTAATCTGGGACAGAATACTACATCAAGTACTTGTTGATAATTCAGTCCGATCAACGAATGAAAGCCTCATTTGTTGCAGCGGCTCTGTGTTACTGCCTCAATGGAATTGTTGTGACACCGATTAGCCAGGGATTGGAGTTGTCAGCAATCGGAAATAATTTAACACTGTAGAGCTTCACATAATCAACGAATCACCATATGTTATTTATCCACCAAAAACACTCTAAAAAATTACAATAATTCACAGACCTTAAATGCTTACGCCCCCCTTAGATCTCCATCAAATACAATAACAAATTCTCCTTATCAACACCAAAATATCACGAATATAACATCTTACACACATTCCCTCCTTACAACAATCATAATACAGTACTTTTCAAATTTGCCGCTCGCAAGGTCGCCAACCTATTTTCATATAATACACTTGATTCTCATATAATAAATTTCTCTCAAACAATAACTTCGATGTACAAATTTTCTGGGGCTAATACTTCATAACAATTCCTAGGTCTTGATATATCAATGATTTTCTATATATCAGGTACAATTTTTCTCTTTTGCTACATTGGTTTTGGCTTTGATGGTAACTAGTTCAATTGAGGTTTTTTCAGTAACAACATGGCATAAAACAATGGTAATAAAATGTAGAACGTATAAATAATTATATTAACACTAATAAATACATTAAATAACAATATATAAATATCTTTTTGGGTACAAAACTTGTTTTCATAAACATATGTTTGAGTGCTACATACTTTCAATCTAGATGGCTTTGCCCAGCTGGCGACTGATCTACATTTCCATCTCTGACGTCATAATTCTCTGGCTTTTCAGTTCTACAGTACAAACTAACCTATTCATCACATTCTCACATTTAAGGTAATTTAATTAATTTATTTTTTACTATCCCCGCTTGTGTCCTTTCTTATATGATGTAGATTACATACTTGAAAAATTGTTCTTTGACTGTTTCAGGCTTCTAACGGCTGGGAGGGATAAAATGTTGAATTTGTTGCCATGCGGTCTATGCCAAGATTAAATTTATTACGATAGGTCAGTAATTGGATTGATAATGATGTTTTCCTTTGACGTCTCATCGTATTTACTTCAAGCTCTATGATATTGCATGTGAAAATTGTGGCTTTCCCGTATATTCTTGCGTTTCTGCTTGTAGCTATGTTGTAGGCCGGTTAGGTTATCTGCTATTCATTTGTTATTGATAGATGAGGCTGTCCTAAAGCGAATGTGCCGCGGATGCATGCTGTCAGTGGTCCCTTCCTGTCCTCCTCGGTGTCGGTCCGGTGTCCTCCTCGGGCGTTTGAAACGTGCATGTGGCCGGTATGCGCCCGCGTGGTTCCTCTTTCGTTTCTTCCACCTTTGGGCCTTGCGGTGCATGCTCCTTCTGTCCAGGTCCTCCATGGGGTCCTTGGTCTGCTGTGGGGTCGAAGATGCGCGGGGGTGGTGTTCTGGACGGGTAGATTGCATGCAGGCTCCATATTCACCAGCTCCTTGATTGCATGATCATGGTGTTCCTCGGTGGCTGGTTGCTCTTCCTGTCGACTGTTTGCATTTGTTAGTGATGGGATTTCGGCATTATTGTAGTAGATCGGTTCTTGTTGTGGGGTTGTAGCCGGTAGTCATTCTTTGGGGGGGAATAATATACTTAAAATGGGTTGTTGCTTGCGGCTGGTTTTTGGTGGTGGTTTATCTGGTGTTGGTTCCTGTGTTCTTTGTTGGTTTCATCCGGTTGCATGCGCTAATGTATAATTTGTACTTATTTGATGAGGTGGCGGTTTGTAATTTCTGTTATAAATATTCTGAGTGTAACCATTATTTGTGTTTAATCAATCATGGCCATCCTAATAATTCCTGCGATTATTTTGCTGTGAATAATGATTTGTTGTGCGATTTTGAAAATTTCTACTATTCCAATTATTATTTTGTTTGTGCTAATAGCGGCGTTCAAATTGAGGAGCAGATCGAGAGCGATCATATGATACCGGTTCACAGGTTTGGCTGGTACACTGATTAATTTTTGAATTATGTTGGAGGACCTGCTAGACTCATCTGTAGGTCCGATTTCATGGATAGGAGGAATGGTGATAAACATAAAATCCTCAGAAGGCGTCAATGCTCTTGGTATGTTGTTCTCGTCAAAGTCCACATCATTCAGTAATACTTCATTTCCATTCTTATTTTCTGAGAAATAATTTACACTTGCTCTGTATAATTCCAAAGTAATAAGGTAAACATAAATAAATAATGTACATACATAATAGGTAGTCAATATCTGTAATTAATTACTACATTCATGTTCATGTGTTGGACTACCCTAGACAACCAAGGTTCCTACAAGCCTAAGCCAATTGATGAATGAAGAATCAATAATTATTATGAAATAAGGAATTCTATAGAGCAACATTTCTGATTGGAGAAAGAAGAGTCTGGATAAAATGTAGAATGTAGAACATAGGGCTATAATACTAGCATAAGCTGATTAATGACTAAGCCAACCAGCACAGTTGTCATTATTTCAAAGTTATTAGGCCACAGTAGGCATACTGAAGTAAGCTCAAGCCTACAGTTGATATAAAAATAACATAAGGTTCTGTTAACATTAAGGTTTAACTTATTGTCTTGATCAGTTTCTTGTAGGTCTAAAAACTTTCTTGTGGGTATAAAAATAACATAAGGTTCTGTTAACATTAAGGTTTAACTTATTGTCTTGATCAGTTTCTTGTAGGTCTAATATCAATTCCTTCAATTGATATATTGATTGAATTTAACATTCGAATGCCTCGACTTGCCATTATTTATAGGTAAAAAGTGGTAAATTCAACGAACTTTGTCTTGTTATTCAACAAACATTGTCTTGTTATTGATATTACATTTATTCCACTTTCGAAATTCCCTTACTGAAGTTTCACTCTAACTGCTACTGACGTGAAATTTGCATTAGGCCTAATTCAGTATCAGAGAAACATTCCAAATCGACTACAACCGGAAATTTTGGGAAATTCGGGATGGCCAGTAGTTATGCTAATTATATTGAACAAATTTTTGTAGTTGTAGCCGATAATTAACTCAAATACATGATAATTTTATACTTAGCTTGGATCATAACATAAAATTGTATAGATTGTATGTTAAACTCATGTTAAACTCAGTTACAGCTGTTATATAGCTATGGTGAATGTAATATTTTCGAGCTCAAAATTTAAGTGTTTTTATTCTTTATTTTGTGAATTTATAGTTTGTTTCATGTTTTAAGAAACTTTTATTATTAATCCATCCAAATTTAAAATTCTTTGTTTTATTCTAATTTGTATTTTAGATTGTGATTTGGTGTAGAAATTTGAATGGACATAACCTATAATATTTGGACAATTTAAACCTAAATTAGGAAATTGAAGAAGTTTTGGGCAATAGCCTGTTTTTTCTTTTCCGATTGTTGTATTTTTTTGCTGACCTAATAAATAAATGAATAAATAAATAAATATTCTCACCTTCAAGTAATTTGGTGACGAGGTTCCCAGGTTGTTTTGCAGTTCCATTAATTCCTTCAATTGATATTTTGATTGAATTTAACATTCGAATGCCTCGACTTGCCATTATTTATAGGTAAAAAGTGGTAAATTCAACAAACTTTGTCTTGTTATTCAACAAACATTGTCTTGTTATTCGCGCTAAAGACAAAACTAACCTATAAGACACTTCAAAAGTACCAACACAACGTAGCCACGTGACAGCACACATATGGTATGTCCATGGACATACTATAAATGCTCACTTACAAAATTTTCTGTAGCAGCACATAAGTTGTATCTCCAGTATCTGTGGACTTACTGCAAATGTGTTACAACCATCGGCTACTGAAAGCAAAAACTTCCAGTTCTATCTCCTTCAGTGTACATACAACAATTGTGCACACATAATTTGTTCTAGAATGGTTCATACGATAAAGTGACCTCTGGTTTTTGAGCTACACAAACAATTATCCTGGACATATGATATTTGTGCAGCATGAAAGGCAGCTACAAATAATGCTATTGGTTTAAAAATCTCAAAATCAAAAAAGATGAACATACAATGCTTGTGCACTAAGCCATCGTGCAGGCATCACAGACAGCAAGAGAAATGAAAATATAGATGATATTACTGTATGATATAAAAATGAGAATATCTACTTGTAAAAAGCTAGAGCTTCAAAATGATTTACAAATAAATTATTCGTGATATATCCAACACAATAGGCTACATAAACACAAGAAGTATCATGAATAGTAGATGTTAGTCAACTCAAATTGTTGTCATAGCTTTCATCTGTTGTGATATTCAATATTCTAATTTGGATTGGCCAATGGTACAGGGTATAGGCTAGTTAAAATGTTAATATCTAATTTCCTAAGACATCTAGTGTGTTATACGGCAACTACAGGCGTATTCACTGTTGTTTATGGCTCCATAAATTCGAATTGGCTATCAACGTTCAGATAGAACGGTTGAACACTAAATATCGCTAGCAATTAGCTCAAACACCAAACGTGCATTGCCTTTGGCAATGGATCTTCATGGTTAAATTAGTCGTTCAGATGAGTACTGCATTCTCGAATAGAGGAATACCAAGGTTACCAACTCACATTGATTGTAAGCTCAACAATAATGAGATAGAATATCACTCTTGATATACATTCGAGTAATACAACTGGATTCAATTGATAACTACTAAACGTGGAAAATAATTCTATCGGAAGTGAGACATATCTGAAACTTTTATAAAAAATTGTTATAAGATTTTGTAGTGAGTCAATGCTTGAGAAACTATTTTCTGAAGTGATGAAATATAATATGTTTCTGAATAAGCATGTGACACTGTGTTCACAGTGCATGTGAAAGAATTCAGATAATTTGTCTCTGTGATAGCAAATTCAAATGAATAGTAAAATAGATTGTTATTTATCTGCAATTTTTTATTGCTTTTTTATTGATGTACAGTATTGAATCTACTGAATACCAACATAAGCAGAGGTAATGATGATACCTACTATGAATTAATGATATAATGTAGGTGAGCCTTTCAATTTTGACTTTTTTGCAAATTTTGTCTATAAAAACATGTATAATTATCATGTACCACTTTCCAAATTGGATGCAAATAAATGATAAAGCTGATGCATCTCTCCAAAAATGTTGGGAAGAGTCGAGATGGAAGCTGTAACGTTTTGAAACTCGAATGGATAAATAAAAATTCCTACTTGAAGAAATTCATAGGTCTAAGTGGAATAATAGGCTAATATCGCCAAAGATGATAATGTTTAAAGATTAGATAATATCAGGCATCATGGCTAAATTTATAACGGCCGAATAGAAATGAAAATAATTTTACTACCTATATAATATCATATGAAATATTGAAAATTTGAGGTTAGGCGTAAAATATCTATTGATATTTTACCTAATGATCGACTGAGTCGCATAACATAGAATCTAGCCAAACACGTTGGCAGAAACTTATTGTAACGGAATAGTATGCAACTTGAGGAACCAAAAAATCCACATGGCTAATTGTTATGATATGAGAAACAACCTATAATCTTTAGAAAATTACTTGGCATGTAAAAAACGTATTAAAAAACCCAGACAAAAATAATTTAATGTAATAAGGAAGTAGGAGGTTCCTAGGCGCATGTATACTATAATAATTTGCATGCACCAATCAAATGGTAGCAATTGATAGGCGGTAATAGTGAGCCGATTCAAATATATTTGTATATATTTCTATAAATGTTCAGAATTTATGAATTATTGTTGTTCAGTTCATGTTTTGGATACGGCCCGAAGGCAGATAAATTATCAAAGATGTAACATAAGTAATAATCTTATGAATCGGCACAAACTATTTGAGCCATGAATGGCGGAGGAACAGATTATATAAATTTTATGTAAATTTGGAAATTGGAAATGAAAATTGTGAATTAGAAAGGAGAACTTCCCCACTTGCCTGCCAACCACTACCATGAGATGTCACCAAAAATTGTAGAGTGCAATATCTTTCTGTACCTTTTAATAACTTAAAGTTAAATCGAATTATTAATTTTCTCATAAGACTTGTGATGCTATTGTAAAGCAAAAGTCATTTAAATATTTTTAATCCCTTGGAAGAGACGACTTTGGCCACCAATAATCCAGGACCACCAGGAGTTTGGATCGCCATCAGCAGCTCATAGAAAATCCAGCACGTGAGTGAATAATATTTGAAATAGTGATAGGGCGCCCTCAGTGCTTCAAAATGAAATAAGAAATAAAAGCTAGCTCGTCGGAAGGGTTTTAAAAATTAATAAATTGGTAAAAATACTTGCGCGAGTTTAAATATGGTATAAGAGATATTATATTGGATAGTAAAGAGTCAATTAATATATCAAAAGATACACCAATCAAAAGAATACTGAGCTCTAAGCTGATAATACAAATGTTCATATGATCATTAATTTTTATAATATAATTTGCGATAATATAATGTAGCTCTGATTCATTAGATAAATTATTGATCTATCTATTTCCGTCAGGTGCCGAATCTTGCACCCTGAGATATATAATATATATTTATTAGAAACTATAGAAATTGATATTTATTTTGATTATTGATTTGTCAATTTATCATGCTCTGATTCGAGAAGTTTATATATGAAATAGGATTATCCAAATCCCACTTTGTCAACTCTCAGCACATCAAATCCCACCATGGTAGATGCCAATATGCCATGAGAAAGGGAACCAGGAAGTGTCGGGTCGATAGTTTTCGATCCACAAGGTCTGCAACCTCTATCATCCACTTGAATCGACGCTGCTGATGCACCGTTGAACCAGAGGATAGCAGAGATCAACTTTGAGGGGGGCAAGGAGCAGCCCACAGATCCAGTATCCCCAGAGGCAGAGGCACATCTGACAAAAAAGAGCATGTTTTCAGATACAGATCTAGATCCAGCAACCAAGGTAATAATGGAACAAACTACCAGTATGTTCACTATCATGTTACAAAATTCCATGAGTAATATGATACAAGAGATCAAAAAAGAAACAACCGCAATCAAAGAGACAAATAAACAGGGTTTGAAAGAGGCAACGGATGCCATACAATCATTAGGATGGAGGTTAGATACTATTGATAGCAAGGTAGAAAGTCATAGGGAGGAACTGAAGGTAATGCTAAATTTGCAAAAAGAAAGTCAGGACAAAGTTACGGCAGGATTGTCAGGAAGGTTAGATAAGGTTACTTGTGAACTAAACGAAAGGATAGATAGTCTAGTAATACAATCCACAGCACCTATTCAAGAAATAACCACCAGCATTAAAGCTGATTGCCAACAGGAAATTAAAAAACAGATTACAGCCGCTAACCAAAATATCTCTACTACAGTGGATAAAAATACCAATAGTATCACAGCTACTCAAAATAAACAAACCAGTATATACACACAAATGAACCAATTACAAGGTAATCTTAATCAGAACACAGAAACATGTAAAGTTTTAAATGGAACTCTGCAAATACAGAAACCCACTTTAACTTAATTAAATCAAGAAGTAAATGCTAATAGAATTGCAAATGATAATCAATGGCAGATGGCACATGAGAAAATAACAGCATTAGAAAATCATATCCAGCAGCAACCTCATGGAATTCAAACAGACTGCATAGATCCACATAGTATACTGCAGGGACTGAGTAAATTTGATAATACGGATTGCCATTTGCAACCTCAACCATTCATTGACCAAATAAAATTAGCACAAACTCTTGCACCCACCTCTTGGGGTATGTGGCGACTCCGTTTGACCAGCTTATTAAGTGGTGAACCCCTGATGTTTTTTCGGAGTAGAGCCCATGAGTGTACATCATTGGATGAGTTTATCGCTGTCTTCCTGGAACAGTATTGGAGCAGAAGTAAACAGTTGGATGTGCTAGCGGATATCATATCATGCGATTTCAATCCTAATTTAGACGGTGCATGTACCACTTTCGTCACTGCCCTACAGTTCAAGAATTCTCAGCTGAACGAGCCGATTAATGAATCCGCATTAGCGAGTATTAGACATTACAGAAGCTACCTTATCAAGTTAGAATGGCGCTCGCCACCCAACCCATTACTGATTCCAAACAATTAATAAATCATCTATATGGCATACAATTTGTGATGGCAATATCAAATCACCAATCAGATCAAATGTACACACAGAACCAACATAATTCAAAAATCAATCAGTGTACCAGCCAAACCTGTGAACCGGTATCATATGATCGCTCTCGATCTGCTCCTCAATTTGAACGCCGCTATTAGCACAAAAAAATAATAATTGGAATAGTAGAAATTTTCAAAATCGCACAACAAATCATTATTCACAGCAAAATAATCGCAGGAATTATTAGGATGGCCATGATTGATTAAACACAAATAATGGTTACACTCAGAATATTCATAACAGAAATTACAAACCGCCACCTCATCAAATAAGTACAAATTATACATTAGCGCATGCAACCGGATGAAACCAACAAAGAACACAGGAACCAACACCAGATAAACCACCACCAAAAACCAGCCGCAAGCAACAACCCATTTTAAGTATATTGTTCCCCCCCAAAGAATCACTACCGGCTACAACCCCACAACAAGATCCGATCTACTACAATAATGCCGAAATCCCATCACTACCAAATGCAAACAGTCGACAGGAAGAGCAACCAGCCACCGAGGAACACCAGGATCATGCAATCAAGGAGCTGGTGAATATGGAGCCTGCATGCAATCTACCCGTCCAGAACACCACCCCCGCGCATCTTCGACCCCACAGCAGACCAAGGACCCCATGGAGGACCTGGACCCATCTTTTACCTATAAATAATGGCAAGTCGAGGCATTCGAATGTTAAATTCAATCAATATATCAATTGAAGGAATTAATGGAACTGCAAAACAACCTGGAAACCTCGTCACCAAATTACTTGAAGGTGAGAATAACATGAGTTTAACATACAATCTATACAATTTCATGTTATGATCCAAGCTAAGTATAAAATTATCATGTATTTGAGTTAATTATCGGCTACAACTACAAAATTTGTTCAATATAATTAGCATAACTACTGGCCATCCCGAATTTCCCAAAATTTCCGGTTGTAGTCAATTTGGAATGTTTCTCTGATACTGAATTAGGCCTAATGCAAATTTCACGTCAGTAGCAGTTAGAGTGAAACTTCAGTAAGGGAATTTCGAAAGTGGAATAAATGTAATATCAATAACAAGACAATGTTTGTTGAATAACAAGACAAAGTTCGTTGAATTTACCACTTTTTACCTATAAATAATGGCAAGTCGAGGCATTCGAATGTTAAATTCAATCAATATATCAATTGAAGGAATTGATATTAGACCTACAAGAAACTGATCAAGACAATAAGTTAAACCTTAATGTTAACAGAACCTTATGTTATTTTTATATCAACTGTAGGCTTGAGCTTACTTCAGTATGCCTACTGTGGCCTAATAACTTTGAAATAATGACAACTGTGCTGGTTGGCTTAGTCATTAATCAGCTTATGCTAGTATTATAGCCCTATGTTCTACATTCTACATTTTATCCAGACTCTTCTTTCTCCAATCAGAAATGTTGCTCTATAGAATTCCTTATTTCATAATAATCATTGATTCTTCATTCATCAATTGGCTTAGGCTTGTAGGAACCTTGGTTGTCTAGGGTAGTCCAACACATGAACATGAATGTAGTAATTAATTACAGATATTGACTACCTATGATGTATGTACATTATTTATTTATGTTTACCTTATTACTTTGGAATTATACAGAGCAAGAGTGTAAATTATTTCTCAGAAAATAAGAATGGAAATGAAGTATTACTGAATGATGTGGACTTTGACGAGAACAACATACCAAGAGCATTGACGCCTTCTGAGGATTTTATGTTAATCACCATTCCTCCTATTCATGAAATCGGACCTACAGATGAGTCTAGCATTCAACTCACAAATACAACACAAACCCTTTGCCATGTTGATATTGATGCTAATAGCAGTGGGGAAGAGGGTAAGTGGATATTGATCCTGACTATATTTTTACTGTCAGTAAGGGCAGTATGAGGTTAGCTGCATATTGAGACGCGACATGCGCGACGTGACACAGCGCGAGTTTTGTAACTCACGTAAAGGAATCAAGGATTACGAATTGGCGGCTTTGCACTGATCCATTCCTTTACATGAGTTACAACTTGCGCTTCATTGTGTCGCGCTGGTCACGTTTCAATATGCGGTTAGCTTAACTGATAGGGCTTGAACAGAAGACAGTCTAACTGAATAAAAATGATAATTGCAATTTCGGATTGGAAAATTTTATCTCTAATGTTGATGGAATTATAATTGAAGTTTGAGATACATCAGTAGTTGATGATCAGTGATCTCAAATTGATACTAGAACTTCAAGTAAACATAAAGCACAACCAGCTACATGGAACAGAAATATATTTCATCTGAACTATTCTTTCACCAATCAGAAATGTTGCACTATAGAATTCAAATAAATAAGATAATAATTATTGAAATTAAACATATTTCACATGAACATGAATGTAGAGATTAATTACAGATATTGATAATGATGTTATATTTATTATTTTGGGATTATACTGAACAAGTGTTATTTATGTTTCAGGAAATAAGAATGGAGATGAAGTATTTCTGAATGATGTGGACTTTAAAGAGAACAACATACCAAACGCATTGACGCCTTCTGAGGATTTTATGTTAATCACCATTCCTCCTATTAATGAAATCGGACCTACAGATGAGCCTAGCATACAACTCACAGATACAACACTAACCGTTTGCCATGTTGATATTGATCCTAACAGCAGTGATGGAGAGGGTAAAGTAGATAATGATCCTGACTACATTTTCACTGACAGTGAGGGAAGTGTAACTGATACGGAAGACAGTATAATTGGAGAAAATGACAATTGCAATTCAGGATTAGTAAATTCTAGCACTAATGTTGATGAAACTGTAATTGAAGTTTATGATACATCAGTAGTTGATGATCAGTGTTAGTAGACATAGTAAGACAGTTCAAGGAAGCTTTTTTGCTCGAAATCCCCTCCCCCCTCTCCCCCCTCGTCCATCCCGCCTCCCCTTCACCCCGCCCGGTGGGTGGGGGGGGGGTTGTTCTAAAAATAGATTTCCCTCTCTCTCTCTCTCTCTCTCTCTCTCTCTCTCTCTCTCTCTCTCTCTCTCTCTCTCTCTCTCTCTCTCCTTCTCCTTCTCTCTCTCTCCCTCTCCTTCTCCTTCTCCCTCTCCGTCTCTCTCTCTAATCTTATCTTATCTAATGTAATCTTATCTTATCTAATCTAATCTAATCTTCCCCTCCCCCAGTGAGGACGAGGGGGATGAAGAAGGAGAGAGTGATCTCTCTCTCTCTCAGTGAGGGAAAAAATAATTTCCCTGTGAGGGGAGTGAGGGAAAAAATAATTTCCCTTTGAGGGAAAAATTCCCTACTGACAGATTAAAGTGAATCCATTCGCTGTCAAATTAAAGTGAATCCATATTTCTACATCTAATAACTTATACTGTCAAATTAAAGTGAATGCATATTTCTACATCTATTGCTTAATAATAATAATGATTTGCTTTCCACCTGACTAGGTGGAATTGAGAATTCATTGAAACTTGTACAATCAAAATTCTCACTCATTTTTGATCTTATTAGCTTGAACGATTAGAGGCAAGTGGCAAGTGTGTGTCCTTAATGAAAGTACATCGCGTGCTACACAAACTTTCCTTATCAACATGTTGATGGTATTAACTTAATGGATACGATAAGAACGCGTGCTATGCCCCCCACTTTCCTCATCATGATGGTGATGACAAACACTTAATGGCTAGCGCAAGCCAGCGCTCCGCTCAAGGTTTTAGAGAGAGCAGGATACGCCCCTCGTTTCTCTGTCTCTCACAAGTAGCAGTCGGAGATTGAGCAACTCACCCGTCTAGCCAGATGGCACATCTGCTCTCTCCTTCTTTTACTCACTCCATCTCTTACTGGCACCCTTCCTTCTAAATTTCTTTTTTGCTATTCTCTATTACGAAAGGCGAGTGAAGCAAGAATACAGACAACGACTGACTAAGTTCCATTTTGATCGAGCGTTCCTATACTGTCAGATTAAAGTGAAACCATATGCTTCTCTCTGCGCAGCGATCTTTGCGTTATGAAAGGCTAGAGAAGGAGAATTCAAACAACACCTTCCTAAACTCTCCTTTGATTGAGCGTACTCTACTGCCAGATTAAAGTGAAACCATGATCTGCACTCTGATCTTTGCAGCTACGCGTTACACCGCTTACCAGTCTTTTTGAGATTTTATGTTTTCGGGGTCAATACGACCCCTTTGTACTGTGCTAAACCCATTTTTTCTGTAATTATTTCGGCTACCTGATTTTCTGTAAGGTTGTGTTCTTTAGCCTCTATCCAGTTCATATGAAAAGAAACCCGGGCATATGAAGACACAATATCATGTGCTATCCTGTGTATGAATAAATTAAGATAATCTATGAATGGAGCCGAACACTGCAGTCTCATGACAGTACCCTCTTCCGAATTTTTAATTGCCTCAGCTATTTCATCACAAACGCTTTTCACAACGACTTCCATCTCGTTTTTCTTAATAAAATCTCCAATATCATTTTTAGTTGCATACTTTTCTGCAATTTGAATAATCAGAATAGCAATGGCATCTTTTGTAATGAATTGTTCAATACCGTCCATAATATTAGCTTTTATTGCACTCGCCATTTCAGATAATCGTTTTTCAAACTCTTCCTTTGTTAATGAAGAACTAGTCAATTTCTGCAAAGTGGATTCTAAATATTGCTTATCAATTAGCGATGGCTGTGTTTCATTTACTTTAGTAAAAATTTCTGTACTAAGCTGTTTTAATTTAGTATTGAGATAGTTTCTGTACAGCACCTCCAAATTCTTAATTTTATCTGATATGGCTTTTAATTTCTCATCTAAATAAGCTTTATCAACTTTATCGTTGTTAATACTCACCAACTGGGATGAAAAGCTGTCTGTTAAAGTTTTCACTTCTCCTAGAGCAGATTCTAAAGTTAGAGTTCTCTCTCCAATAGCTTTATCAATATTAGCACTAAAATTTTGTAATGTACTTAGAATATGTTCTCTTTCAATTATGCTCACTCCAATATTCTTTGTATTTTCCGAAACGAGTTTGGTTATTTGTGAATCTAAATAAAATTTCACAGCTTTGCTGATTCCTTGTTGATTTATCGATTCGATTATCTTCTGCGTTATCGAGTCAATATCACACGTAAGATTAGCAACAGCAGCCCCAGCACTAGGTGTATCAATTCGACCGAATCGATGCAGAGTCATCGTAACACTAAACAATTAGTTTTGCTTCTTTTAGCTCTTCAATTATAGACGCGATCTCAACATCATGTCCAGTGTTGCCAGAAGCTTTCGAGGAATAGAGTAAATTTAATCTTTCCACTAATTCGTCAAAATTATCAAAGTATTGATAAATTCTATCATGAGAATTATTTTTTGCAAATTTCAATAAACCCCATCTCTTCTTTTTACTAATTTTTTTATTGGGGAATAACTTCTGAATCATTTGCGATTTAATCCCCTGATTTCGTTTAACATACCCTCTTCGATCTAAATGTATGCCTGTAAGTGTTAAGATTTTTTTATACTTATCCAGATCTCTCTGATTATAAAGATTCGAATTCGGTCTTGAACTGAATAATAACTCAAGTAGACCGTGTGTTAAACAAAATCTTTCATTATTAATATCTATATAACCATCGTCGAATATTACTTGCTGATTTCCAATATAATACACGTCATCTTTAGAATTGTATGAAATTCCATAACTTATTGAATTATTCAATTTTTCCGCATGAAACGTTTTCAGATATTGTGACAGCACATCATCGTTTTTACTAGAACCAAGTAAACTGTTTTCAAATTTAGTCGAGCTTAAAAGATTGTCTGTTGAACTCTCATAGCTTTTATCATAACTCGAGTGTTCATCACCAATTTCCATACTCTCTTGTTCCTCTTTTACTTCTTCCTTTTTTACACCAGAGTGCAAACTAGATTTGGTTTTTCCCAATTCAATTATAGGTTCTATCAATGGTGATAGAGTTTTCCTATTGTATTCCTCCGATCGTTTTTCAAAATTGAGCAGGCTTCTGTGCTTCTCGCTGATTACTTTTCTCAATTTCTTAATCTTTTCGATTAAACTCTCCTTCTTGTTATTTACTATGTTCCTTCCTCTCCTCCTCCTCCTATGTGTTTTAGACAACATGACTGTACAAAGAATTAATCTCTACTGAACGGAAAGAATCATGTCCAGTGAATCCCGATATTTTCCTTCCTTTATATCACATTCTTTCAAAATTGTAACAAAATTATGCGGTTTACGATTCCAAACTGTATGACAAAGTTTACTGAAATCTTTATAAGAAATATCTCCTCCAACATGATCTCTGTGAATTAATTTGAGACTCAATAAATCCATCTTAAAAATTAAAATCATATTTGCATTGTCTCTAGTGAAATGTTTCTGTGTAGCTCCATAACTCTGAATTAAATATGCTGTGTCAATATTTCGATGACGTCCCATAGTAAAATATTCTCTTATCTGTGGCACATTGCTCAGTTGTAAGTCATCAAAAATTACTAAGCTATATTCAGGGATATGGTTCGGATGGGGAATTTGGCTCACATCCTCTTTCATGTGAAATCCAATATTTTTCAAACCTGCAAATACCTTCTTGAGAAAAACATATTTTGGTTGATATAAGCTCTTGCTAAATAAGTAAATGTGCTTAAATCTTAAGCCATTTTCAGCAAATACTAAATTAAATAAGAGATTTGTTTTTCCTCCAGCACTGGGAGAAATAATTAACATTCTTGCATTATGAGGAAGTAAGTCTCCATTTTTACAAAATGCAGGCTTTTCTTTATCTGTAATTAATTTATCAAAGTTAACAATTGGTATTTGACTGATGATTATAAACGTACAGAACGTGATCTGATAAGCTACTGAAAATTTTTACAAAAGTTAGATCAGTGCCGCTATGAATGAGAGCAATGACCGAGCACACATGCATTAGCATAGAGGGGCGTATCACTCGACAGATTGGAATATAGACACCACTCTCCACCTCCTGTCATCATCATCAGACAGAGGATGGATGTATCTACCTTCTCTGTTCCTCACCCTCTTTTCTGCTTATCGGCTATTGAGTGTGCAAAGATTCTTATATTACGAAATGAAACTATGGATTGAAATGAGAACCAATGTTTGATAATAATACTTCTATTATATTTTCAACGAATGTACATCATGATATTTACAATAGATTATTTACAATAAATGTACATGATATTTACAATAGATTACAAAAGATTATTTTTCATCTAATAATTGATCTTTACTCATATAACTAGGTGTTGAAAATCCAATCCATTTCACTAACAATCCTTTTTTATCACGTTTTAATATTTTTCCAATCAAATACACTTGTCTCTCCGATTCGTTTAATTGTGTTTTTTTTAATTTCTTCTGCATAAAACCGACCACTAATTACTTCACCGTTTAGATCTCTCAGTGAGTAGGTTATAGGTTTAGAAGGAAATATAGAGTGAATCACAAAATACTCTGCGCTCCAGTTTATGTTATAAGATTTATCGAAAAATAATAGTTTCTTCGAGATTTGCACGATATCACCTAGCTTAAATTTTGGTTTTGAATTTTCCAATTTATATCGTCTATTGAATGCAGAATTCAATGACATTAAAACATGAGTACGATTTCTATTACCAACATCCTTAGGTTTCATTCTAATGGATGAATGCGTTGTTGCATTATAATTTCGAGCTAAACTGTCTAGATTGCTTATCCAGTTTTTGGTTCCATGTTCAGTTAAATATCTATAAATTTTTGCTTTAAGTGTTCTATTCAGCCTTTCAACTATAGATGCTTTCTTATCACTAAAAACATGGTAATGTTTAATACTATATCTATCTAATAACGCTTTAACTTTTGAATTAAAGAATTCTGTTCCCTGATCTGTTTGGAACAGCTTAACTCCCTTATTTTTAGAAATAATTGGTTTGAGAGCGTTAAATACAGATTGGCTTGTCTTGTCTTTTAATGGTACACAATATGCAAATTTTGAAAAACAATTAATAACAACTAAGATATATTTATAACCCTTATTAAAACGCGATAAACTTGTCATCTCAATAAGGTCGGCTTGAAGCAGGTCTTTTTCACTTTTCAGTTCATATTTGCGAGTGGCATAGTTCACACACGGCACGCTATGAAGCTCTAAAGCTAGCTTAGATCTAATAATATTCATGATATTTACAACAGACAAATCAAAATTAGTGGTGTTGGATGATTGTCACGGAACATACTGAGCAATCAGTTAGAGTGTTGTGGGCACTCTATAATGTCCAAAAGGGAGAGTGTCTATCCCATTCTCCGCAATATATCTCTTATCATCATAAGGACTCAAACAGATTTTTGCACATTCAACCTGATACATGGTGTGATTATAGGACCTCATCATATTAAATTTTTCAATGTGTTCACAACGTTCAATCAGTGATTTCTTATATAAATTAAAATTAAGTTTTCTACATTTCACTCCGGTCTGTACACCCTTTGCTACACATTTATTTACAGGTTCTTCATTCTCGTTACATACTAAAAAAGAGTAAAGTTTCGATCTTAGGCCTACAAATCTATGCACAGGTTTTGAGGCAGTCTCGTCCTTGAACTTTCCTACAACTTTATTTCTCTCCATGGAAAAGCAAGGGTGGCAAGGTGGATAGTTAGAAGTATCGAATAGGTTCAAATTATCTTTAATCAACTGATACACGTCTTCGACTTTTAGGTTTAGAAGAAAACTGTCGGTATCAGTCATACAGAGTTCTATACGATCCCACGGTATAATTTTTTGTAATTTGCAATAGCAAAAATCGTACATATGGAATTTACTCAACTCCAGTACAGAAAAGCCGGAATAGACAGGCTTGTTCATTTTTAGTTCCAACTTGCGAGAGAAAACCGCGATCACGTTCAGACTAATTATTTGCCAGCGTTTACATAGTGGA
This sequence comes from Nilaparvata lugens, assembly GCF_014356525.2. Lineage (NCBI taxonomy): Eukaryota > Metazoa > Arthropoda > Insecta > Hemiptera > Delphacidae > Nilaparvata > Nilaparvata lugens. Next base: position 41,746,887 of record NC_052509.1, read on the forward strand.
TTTGAAATGTACTTATCTAACCGTTTTTCATCCGTGATAATTTTAACATTGATTTGCTTACGACTAGATTGTATCGTTTTTCCAAAGATCAAATTGCAACAGGCCTTAAAGAAGGATATTTCAAATTTATTTTTCGCATTCTGTCTATTCCGGATATTGAAGTCGATGTAGCTTTTCAGCCAGGGAGATTGGGAAAAGCTAATGATGTGATGCACTTTCAATAATTGCAAGCCGAGCTGAAGGTAGAGCTTTAAATTGACGTAGTGAACAATGTACTTTTCACGGTCAAAAAGTGTGTTCATGAGCTTTTTGGTTCCAGTTTGACCGTTCTCATTTGTTTGGTAGTTTGACAGCAATTCGCACGGAGGTGTTTGGTGGAGAGGTGCAAGTGGGAAGCTGGCGTGCTTATCATGTAACTCTTGAGGGTACTTGAGATCACATTCTATTATATATCCGGTTTCTGAATTGCTGTCCAAATTCGCGAAATCAAGCTTGGAAATTTCTTCCTCTGAGAGGAATTTGAAATTTCCAACAGGTAAGCTTCGGCTCATAGCTTCCGAGTATAAACTGTTTGCATCGATATAAAGGAGATAATTACTCGGTTTTGAAGGGTCGTATGTTTCGGGTAGATGTTTGTTATTCGCTTCACAATAACATTTACCGATGAATGACACCCCACCCCTCATCACTGCCTCAAACATAAGATGCATGTCAGGATGAGTAATCAATTCTAGTTCGACTTTAGTGTGTTTCAGCATACAATTCCAGGTAAAGTGAGTGAGGGAAAGAAAATGGGTGACATCAAGGCCATATGAGCTAAAAAGCATAGACCTCATGGATTCAAAAACTTCTGCTGATAGCATCACGTCCAAACATAAATAGAAATCGTGATATTCACCGAGTGATTTCAGCTTGAATGTTGAGAACACTCTTTGCACATGCTCATATTCTTCGCGAGACAGAGGTGTATCAGTTAAATCATTATGAAAACATTCGATGGGAGGAAGCGATGTTTCCACAAATTTTTTGGGACAGCTCATGTACGAGTAAGGATATACTCCTTTTTTCAACAAGAGCTGTCTGTGTTCGCGAGGTGGATCATGAAACACCGAAAATAATTGCTCGAACTTCTTTTCCATGTCTGTACTTTCTACCAAATTACGCACCAATACTTCCAAGGATTCAGACATAAACTTGTAGGAATCTAAAAATTAAATTTTGCCTACTGAAAGTGTCAAAAATCTCTCTGACATATTTGCGATGCAGGAAATTTCTTTTTTACATTTACCGAGCGCTTTCAGAATAAAATGGAGAAAAACTGGAGAAATTATGAAAATAACACGAAATGTACTCCGGAGTACGAGCTGTTAAATTACAAGAAACATGTGCCGCACACAAGTAATTACCGGTTTCATGCGCGTGGTGACAACATTTAATATCGGTGTCTAAAAATGGTTCAGCACAAAGCCCGCAGTTTACCGAATTTTGAAATTCGCGCTCTTGACTTTCGGATAAAGCTTGCATTGGAATTTCTCGTTTCATATCCTCATACAAAATGTCGCCGAGATCTGTAATTTCCTGAAGAAATTTCTCCATGATTTTTTTGTCTAAACTACTCGATCTATGGAGTACAGGTCCGTAGGTGATTTCCCCGTTAACATCTATAACAACGAAACAATACCCGCAAGGAATATGCCGCGCCGTTTTCTTTGTGTAACTACGAGTAATTTCATCAGAATCAGAATCGGATTCGTCATCATCAAGCTTCACAACGTAAGTTTCTAAATCTGCATAAATGGTGTACTTTTTCTTCAACGTCGCGCCTAGTTTCTTGAATTTAATTGTCTCTCTGCGTTTAGGATATGAAACGCGCTGAGATTCAAACTTGGAACAAAGTTCCACATGTTTCAACAAATTTGCTTCACCGTCGGTATTCTTAGTTTTGTTTGATGTGAACCGGTGAAAACAGAAATTACATACATGCACTTGACCGTCGCGTTTTGAAAGGTGGGAGAGAAGACGCAATAATCTGTTCTTTCTGCTCGCGGTATTAACTAAACAGAAATGAGTTTTTTCTGCATCGCCTTTTAGCATTAAAAGATTAATTTGGTGTTTACGCGTGCGGAAAATGCTTGTACGGAAGGGGAAAAACTTTTTGTTCTTGTACGCGATCACGTGAATTGCAATATCCGAATTTAGCATTTCAAACTTCTTAATATCATGTGTCGTCACCGGGAAATTTACTCCTCGCATATTAAGTGTGTGAGCAAACTTGCTCAAATACTTTACAGTCAGGTGTGAGTCCTTTGGCTTCTGATGGAAATACGCGAGCACTGACCATAAAAAGCATTTTTTGTCAGAGAAATTTTTGACATTTATAATACATTTTTTGTTTTTCAAAAACTGGGGTGTTTGAATGAAACTGGATGTGTATATAGGATTAAATTTAATCACGTTCACATCCAGTGATTCAATTTTCTTTAGCACACATCCACTCCCATGTCTTACGAAATTTTCGAAAGATGAGAGGATTTTTTTCACAGCCAAGAAAAAATGCTCATTAAAGTCATCATAGTTCTCAAGGACACTTAGCCCTATGTTGGAGTAACTATGTAGATTTATGAGAGTCGAGACAGTCTCACCAACCTGCTTGTCATCCAATACCACTAATTTATACAATAAAACATTTAATACTATGAACCACTTTACATTCCCATCATACCGTGCCGCATGTTCCCTAATTATGTCGAAAACTCGACGTTTCGACCTCTCAAGCACGTTGGTGATGTCGATATCCTCAGGCTCATCATCGAGGGTGATGCGATGGCGGACTGCGCTTGAATTCACGCCAAGTAGTCTGCGTTCCCTCGGCATGATGTTAGATTCTGAAAAACAAAAGAATAACGATCAGGATGAGATAGAGTACAACAGCATGTTTAGTTGTGAATTGGCATTGGTAGAAGAAGGCTGTGTGTGAAAATGATATCTCAAGATCACATAATGTTGTATGAAAGATTAAGATTATTATCTTTTGATGAAAGATGGTCGAAATCTTCTCTGCATTTGTCCGCGGAAAACATGGCGAAAGAGGAATTTATATTCTCATCTGCACCAGACATTGTGCGATGTGTATTTTGTTCAATTTGTTTGGGAAAATGGGGAGAAAGTGACATACCAGCAATAGAACATGCAAGGTACAGCCCGAACTGTAGAAGGAAAGATAATATAACAATTGAAGAGGAGAATTTCGATAAAAATATTCTACGAGAATATGAAGAAAGATATTTAACTTTTAATTGTGTAGAAGATTCATCCGTTCAAGGAGAGTATTTTGAAAAGCATCATCTACATTGTGACTTTTGTAAATCATTATCCGATAAAGCAGAGTATTTCGCGAGAAATGGTTATTTCTTACATAAAAATCCATTCTATCTGCAATGTGTCTATTGCAAATATATTATCGAGAATCCATTTGAAAAAGTAATGCATTTACAGTTTTGTTTATATGAAGAGTGTGAGAAAGAAGAGCGGGGGTTGGATGTTCCGGATATAGCGTATTGTAAAGATGAGGTAAAATCGCATGCATGCAGTATATTGTAGAAGGTTTTTTATCCCCCGAGGACAAAAACTGTGCTCCGAGGACAAAAACTGTGCTTCGAGGACAAAAACTGTGCTCCGAGGACAAAAACTGTGCTCCGAGGACAAAAACTGTGCTCCAAGGACAAAAACTGTGCTCCGAGGACAAAAACTGTGCTCCGAGGACAAAAACTGTCCTCCAAGGACAAAAATTGTCCTCCATGGACAAAAAAATTGTCCTCGAAGGATAAAATTAAAGTAAAAATGAACTTACATGTGTTGATTTGACGAAATGACAGCTATCTCCTCAGCTATGCTTCTCTCAGCTCAGGTAGCTCCTCGACTGTGGTTGTCTCAGCTCAGGTATCATCTCAGCTTGGCTATCTCCTCGGTTATGCTTCTCTCAGCTCAGGTAGCTCCTCGACTGTGGTTGTCTCAGCTCAGGTATCGTCTCAGCTTAGCTAGCTCCTCGGCTATGCTTCTCTCGATGCAGGTATGTTTCCCTCACGAGAGCACAACTGCTTATGAGACCGGAAACCGAGTTGTGAGGTGAGAAAATGCTGTGAAAAACAATGGAATATTTAATAACTGCAACCAAATATTAGAAATCAATAAGTGAGTGTTATTTCGAAAATATCAGAATGTAACGGATTATACTTACTTACAATCAAATGTCAGCGTTGTGCTGCTGGTAAACCTCTGGGGAGTTGAGTACAGCACGCTCCAATTGCACACGCCCCCTCGTATGCTCTCTCTCACTTGTACAAGCCTGCAACAGACAGAGAAACAACTTGGTATAAAATCAGTTGCCTCAGAGGAAAATCACCATTTACGTTAGAGAAGAGTTAAGTGAACTTATATACCCTACGTGAACTTCTCCCTAATCATCATCTACACAATGGATTCATCATCATCTTCAAGCTTCATCATACCAGACAGCCCACCAACAGAGCAGCAGCTCAACTACTGGCAGCAGCAGAAAGCTCGCAGCTCGGCTGCCACCTCCGCTGCCATGGCTGCTGCCTCCTCCGCCTCACCCCTGAAGAGACAGGGAATCTTCGTTCAACGAGAGAGGGGTGAGGAGATCGTGATTCCGGACAGTCCTCTGCCACAATCTACACCGGCTACCTGGGCGCCGCGACGAGCGGTGCTGTCAACTCAACCCAGCAAGCAGCCGGTGAAGAGGAGGCTAGTTTTCGAGGACGAGGGCGTGGTCACTCAATCAAAGGTTAGCTTAAAGAAATATTATTATTGTATTAACATGTAATGTGCACAAAATCTTTACAAAATGTGAATTAGTTTTTTTTTAAACTAATTTCCAATGGATAAAATCTTTTGTGCACATTACATGTCTATGTTTATTTGAATAAATTGAACTATGAAATTACTGATTCTTATACTGTGAGCGAAGTCAAGACTGAGCTTGACTTCTAATTGGGCTATCAAAACAATCCGAACACAGATAAATTTTCATGATGGTTGCATTGAAATTTGGATAAAAATTCAAAATAAACATGTTTTAGTAATTTTGATAACAAATTCGAATATGTTGCATGAAAGATTATACTGAAACAATTCAATTATCTAGCAATTTGAATTGAGTTATGTTAAAGTAATCGGAGAATTTCCGAGTTATTACTTATATATCATTATTACTTATATATTACTTACTATATCAAATTACTGATTCGAATAATACATTGTTATTTGAATTATGAAAAATCCGATCACATGCATAAACTGTTTATAATATTTCGTGTGGAACAAAATTATTGTTGTTAAAAATGTGCATGTAATGAACTGAAATATTTTTCAAGTCAATTATCTAGCAATTTGAATTGAGTTTTGTTAAAGTAATCGGAGAATTTCTGAGTTATTACTTACTTTCAGTTTTGAGTAGTGAATCTGTTGAGCATGTTCTCTCTCTCTCTCTTGTATGATTTGATGATGAAAAATCTGAAACAAATAAGAGTCTAATGAAATATTTTTTCAACAGAAATGTGTGCCGGAAGAGGACAGCTCGATCGTGCCTCTCTTGAGGGAGGAGGGGGAAGTGGAGACAGAGGAAGAGGACTTCCTGAGATTGTTGAATAGCCGCACCGAGAAGCCATGGACGCCTCTCAACGAGTTGGAAGAGGGCATGGCATATCCGATATGTGACGTGAGAGAGGCATCCAACCAGCACGGGCAGCGAATTGTGCTCAAAATCTGGGTACCCAGACTACGTACAACAGATGTTTATCTTCCAGAAAGATTTACCCGGATTTTGAGCACAAAAGACATTGAAAATTTTAAATTGAAGTGCAAAACCTTATCTCTGTTTGTAAAGCATGTTAATGCTTTTCTGACTGACATAAAAATTGTTAAATGCTAAATTAGCATTTAGCATTTTTTATGTCACTAACCATCTAGCATTAACATGCTTTACATGTTAATATGTATATATGTATGTGTCAGTAGTGTTCAATAAATAGTTTTTTTGTTATTCTATAAAAATTGTTCTCAATTCTCACCTGTTATACACAGTTCACTAGAAGTAGTAGTAAAACACGTACACAACCAGACGTTCAGTCAGCACTATGCAGCTTCCACTTTTATTATGAGGGGTGCTGTGAAATGAATGTCTTTTTATAGCTTGTTGTATGCACGCACGCACAAGGGCGAGCATCAGACACATCAGGCAGTCGCTTACTCAGTCAAGGCCGACTTCCTTGTTGTGAAAGGTCGGGCATTGCTCCCTCACATCTATTTTAGCATGCGCTCATATCTGTATGGGCGGAACACTTTCTCCTTTCAAATTGTGTTTGCCTTTTCAAATTTGCTATTTGAAAATTCTTTTCAAATAGCAAATCTGAAAAGGTGAATTCGATTTGAAAGGTGAATTCATTTCTAAATTGATGGAAAATTTAATTTTCTTTTAGATTAAGTTAGTGTAATGATTAATTAATTAACTTTAGTTAATGTTCAACCATTGAGTTGAAAGGTAATGAAAAATGGTATGTAGGAGAAAGCAAACTCCAAGGAAACGAGGCAGAGGTATCTTAAGCTCTGCTGCCAGAGTACTTAAGGGGGCGGCGGGTGCTGCTACAGGTATTACTTCAACTATTTTAAATAAATTGATCAATATTACACCTGTGGAGATCCCAATAGCCCCTGGCTACCAGTATTGTGGCCCTGGCACCAAACTTGAAAAGCGATTAGCAAGAGGTGACCCGGGAATTAACAAACTTGACCAGGCTTGTAAGGCACACGATATAGCATATTCACAAAATAGTGATAATGCAAATCGATCGAAAGCTGACAGAGCACTAGTGAACACGGCGTGGGAGATTTTTAAAAATCTGAAAACTCCCCTTGCCGGATACTAGCTACCTAGTTACAAACGTGATGAAAGCTAAAAATTACTTAGGTGGTTCTTTGAGAAAGAAGAAGAAGAAGAAGAATGAGGGGAGAAGTTATAGTAATGATATTAGATGCAAAGCTATAGCTCAGTTGAAAAAGCATATTGCAGGAAAAGGGTATTTTTTGAAGCCTTTTCCTAGTATTAGTGGGGGCAGAATTTTAATTCCACCCCCACCCCCATCATCATATGGTGTGAGTTTATTCCCTCAACTTAAGAAACGTAGAACAACAACAAAGAAGAGTAGGAAGAAGACAAAGAAGATTAGGAAGAAGTAAAAGACATGAATATTGAAGGAGAATTGAGGAATTATGATTTGATTGATTGGTCGAAATTATTACAGATTCGTTTAAGAGGGATATATATGCTAGATGCATTACCCAAAAAAAATTCTAAAAAACGAGAATGCCATTGTGATTTAGCAAGGGAAAGCAAGGATGGTACACATTGGGTTGCATATAAAAAAGTCAGTTCCAATGTTTGGTATTTTGATCCAATTGGAAATTCACAACCGCCATATGAATTGGACAAATATTGGAAAAAAGAAATTGGAGTAAATATATTTTATAATGTAGAGCACATGCAACCATTAAATAGCGATTTTTGCGGTCATCTTACATTATTGTTTCTTGCAAATCAGTTGTAATTAAGTGTTTGTGCTGAACGCACACACACAAGATGGTTGTTATTACATTAAGATCTAACACAAGTAACCTCTATGAACATTTACAAGAAATTATAGAATTGGATAAAAATCGTGAATGGGAAATTGGATTGATTAATTTTTGTAGTTACAATAGTATTGCAAACATTAACAAAGGAACAAATTCCAGCTTCAAATATGGCGATAGATTAATTGAGCTGGATATGGGCGCATATGAAGTTGAGGATATTATAAAATCTTCAAAGAATAAATTGAATATTGATGAGAAGAAGAATAAACTTATTATTTGCCCAAACGTAAATACTATGAAGATTGAAATTCATTCTGATAAACCCATTGATTTAACACGTACTGATTCAATTGGAAAGATACTTGGTTTTATTAATGTTGTTTTGCAGCCAAATAAATGGCATTATTCTCAGCATTTGGTTAACATAACAAGCATTGGTAGTATTGTACTCGAGTGTAATTTAGCATGTGGTAGTTACTCTGACGGAAAACAAAAACATATAATCTACAAATTTTTACCAAAGGTTCCTAGCGGCTATTTAATAAATGAAGTACCCTCTCCAATTATTTATGTACCTTTGAATACGCATCAAATTCAAACTATTAATGTAAAGGTAATGGACCAGAACGGATCGTTTATTGATTTCCGTGGAGATACAATTACAATTAGGTTACACATACGTGAAAAGTAATGGGTTATCTTGTTTTCAATCCACGTTCAAATAAGACATGTACACGTGATGTCATTAGAGAGACGAACGTGAGAGCATCAACACCTAAAAACAAACGTGCTTTGTCGGCTAAAAGCGTGAGAATATTAGAAAAGTTGGGTTTTATAGTTGATTGGCGGAATGTTAGGAGAGGCAGCAATTAGTGGAATTCTGGATGTGGAGACAGACCTTCAGTTTTATAATGATATAACCAAATTCCAATTTCACACTCATACAGTTTATTTGGGACAGGAAATAAAAAACTCTGACGAGGCACGTATTGGTATAAATTCTGTAGATGTCTATTCTTTACCTTGCAAATCATTCATATTTATTGAGGGAACAGTTAACTGTACAAAACCGGGAACAGACCCAGCCGATGCACCAGTTGCAGCAGACTATAAATTAAGCAGTAACGTAATCGGCAACCTTTTTGATGAAATACGATATGAATTAGCAGGTCAGCAAATTTCTAAATCAAGATTGATTGGATTAACATCCACAATTGAAGCTATTCTAGTGAAGAATACGCTCGATAAAAACACATATCACTTGGCTGGTTTTGACAGAGCAGGATATGAGCTAACAGATAATAAATTCACTTTCTGTGTACCGCTCAAATTAATCCTCCCGTTTTTTGAAGATTTTCAAAGAATAATTTTAAATTTGAAACAGGAACTCGTCTTATTGAGGTCGCCGACAGATCTAAATTGTGTTGAGTCGGCAAGTGGAACAAACATTAGTGTGAAAATTACAAAACTACAATGGAGAATGCCCTACATAACTTTAGAAGATCATGTAAGACTGAAATTTTTGAGACTGCTCCATGCTGACACTCCACTGAAATCAGGTTTCCGACATTGGGAAATCTGTGAATTACCAAATTTGCAAAATTCACTTAACCATTCTTGGGCAGTTCACACCACATCGAGTTTTGATAGCCAAAATACGTTATAATTGCATTTCAAACTGATCATAAGAATAAAATTAAAAAATCAATATCTAATTTCGATAGCTGCGGTATTTACAATGTTAAAGCATATTTGAACAGCGAGTATTATACATATGAAAATCTGCTAGGTAAAAAGGAGGTATTATACCGCATGTTCCTGGATTTCGCGCCCTCGTATTATAATCATTCAATCAATAGCGAACTCGGAACAGAAATTGACTTTAAAACGTTTTGTGAATCAACACCGCTGATTGTTGTAGATTGTTCGCACCAAGCAAGTCATTTGAAATCATCGACAGATGTTCGTATTGAAATGGAATTTAATAGTGCAGTACCTGCAAATACTTCTGCCTATTGCGTTTTAATTAGCAATCGTGTGATGGAGTACACACCTCTGACGAGCATGGTGAAAGAAGTTCAGTAATTTTATTGATAGAGCACACCGGCTATATAAGGTGTGCACTCTGACAAATTTGGTTCATTATCAGTTTCACCTTTGAACAGCTAACATGTCCAATTCTTTGTGTTCTGATATTTTGGACAAGCCACAAACTCGCTCTATTGGTATTCAGTGCGATCTTGATTCTGATAGTTTCTATTATGAACCAACTTGCGCTACACCGATCCTGAAGCCGCTGCAGGTGGAGGAGGAGAAACGAGAAGAGGAGGGGAGGGAGAAAGATGAAGGATTCAATGAGCCCGCCGAAGAGAAAGAAGTGGACAAGCAAGCGAGTGCGAAAATTGCTACTGTTGATCTTCACTGGTTTAAACAAGATTGTAATCAAATTATTGTGAAAGAACTTGCCATAATTGATCAGTTTAATAATTATATTGTCTTCCATTTCAAATCACCATTCGCAAAGACAGAATTGAGTGCAAAATTGTATAATGATGTAACATGGTTAGAATGTCACTATCATAAAATAAAATGGGAAGATGGAGATTTAGAATACAGTGACTCATTAATACGTGATTACCTTGCAGGTTATGAGAAAATTTTCACAAAAGGAACTGAGAAAGCAAAGTTTTTAAGAAGATTACATACTAACGTTCAATGTATACCTGAGGATTTTCCAAAACCCGATTTCAGCTTTTTCACTAGTTCATGGTGTTATGCTGTGTGTAACATTCATAAAAATAGACCAGATGCCCGGTGTTCTTTGTTCAGTGCTCAACATTATAATTCTTTGTTGTTTAAAAATATGTATCTAAAAAATAATTTCTTGTGCGAAAACAATCGAATGCAAAGTATGAAAATGGCGCCGATGTACACGAATTCACAGAAAAGAAACTTTGCTCGTTATGGATTCTTCTACAATGGAAAAGAGATTCAGTGTGTTTATTGCATGCATGCATTGAGACTGCTTAAAGCACGTACATGTTGTGTGTCGACAATTAATGAAGAAAGACCGCTTAATTACTCTATAATAGTTCCTGCCTACACATAGTTTTCTTCATTCGCTCAACAACATGGATCCGACAAAGTGGTTAGCTGCCGACAACGAGTTGGAAGTGAGCTTAAAAAACTGTATTGATTGGTATGATGAATGCGAAATTGCTATTAAGAAATCATCTCGTGAAAATTATAGTTTGGTGAAACAATTGAAAGACATTTTTCTAAGCACGATTAATTTAAATGACATAAGAGACTATCTATGTTATCATCGTCCTCATAATTTGTCTATAGATAAGCTAATTAGAATTGAAGATGAAATTATGTATTGTTGTAGTGAAATGTGTAAATAAACTTTTTCTATGTTGAAAACAAATTTTTCATTCAGATATTTCCTTGTGCATTTTGGTTTAGTTTCAGTCTAGACTTGATTGAGCAAGCACGTATTGAAAAAGTTACGCCCACCTCATTTTGCTGTTAGCACGCGAGCTGGAATTAATTTTTTTAGAAGCGAGATACGCCCCCCTCACAGACATCTGTTACAGCTAAGTGCACCTCGTGCCTTATCAATTATAGTTCATAGCAATCAAGGACATGCAGTGTTTTAGCTTTGCTGAATTCAAAAAATTAACTCGGCTCTTGATGTCAATTTCATTTAATGAATTTGATTCAATTGCAAAGAATATTAAATTTTCAACAGGATTCCAAGGCAATGATGTTGATTTAGCATTAACAAAAACAGAAAATGTACACTTTCCAATTTTATCTGAGATTTTCGAACTGCTAGATATACTAGACAGCAGACATCTACATTATTGTAGTGCAAATGATTTGTCAACTATTGTTACAAATTCCGACGAACTTTGGAAATGCTTGTATGACATTGCAGATAAAAAATGTAAAAGAACAACTTAGATCATTGACCTCTGTCTGTTGAGATATGTCAGACATCAATAGAGCTTGAGTATGACCCCCAAGTGAAATAGGTCTGAGGATATCTATACCTATTTTTGGATATGCTAGCTCATTCTAAATTTATTATAAGAGAAAACTATCTGTCTATAGTCTTCAACTATAGTCTTCAATTTCACAATTTATGACACTTTCAATGGAGATGGATACTGCTATGTATGGTATGAGATCAAGGGATGTAAAGGGGCATCAGAAGTAGGAACTTGTCTCCTAGAATATCTAAAAAATTTGCCACAGAGTATTAGGAAAGTGACAAGCTATTCCGATACTTGTGGAGGCCAAAACAGAAACAAATTCACTGCTACAGCTTTGTTGTATGCTGTGAATAAATTCGAAAACATAGAAGTATTTGATATGAAATTCATGGTGAGTGGACACTCCTACCTTTTAGCTGACTCTATGCATGCTACAATAGAGCGTGCAAAAAAACATAAATGCGTGTACACTACTCGGGAATGGGCAATGCTGATTGAAATGGCACGCAGAGAGCCACGACCATACACTGTCAAAACACTCAATAATGACAGTTTTCATAATCTACAGAAACTTTCTGATGAAATTCTGACCAACTCAAAAATTGACAATGATGGCCAGAAAGTCTCATGGTTGAAAATTAAATGGATGCGATTCGAGAAGAGCAAACCATTCACCATCCAGTTTATCTATATAATATTTTTTTTTTTTTTTTATTTATTTATTCCTTGAAAAAGCATTACAATAATTCACAATTTAGAAATATAACAACAAAATGAATCAATAGGAAATACAAATAAACATAAGGAACCACTTCCCCAAAAGAGCAAGCTCGAGCTTGGGGAAGGAGCAGCCGTACTTTGACTACTTACTTATTATTAATTAACATTACAGTATATACATTAACAACTAAAATCAAATCCTTTCAATAAACAAGATAAATCAGTGATGCTATAATAGATCAATATATTTACATACAATATGTGTTAGATGCAACAAAATTTGTAAATTATAATAAATTATAATAATGACCTGATATTGCCTAGACCAGTGTATAACATGATATAAGATGTGGTACAAAATGAAATCTATTCAATTGGAATAATAAGTATACTAATGTAATCCAGAAATTCTCGGCACTATCCCAGCCATGAGAGCTAACCAGATACTTTTTCAAATGTAGTCCAAAGTTTTTTTGGGCGAGTTAACCTCTCAAATTACTTGGAAGAATATTAAAAAATAATGGAGATAAATATATGAAGCTACGCTGACCAGCAGTAGTCAATAACCTAGGAACAGTAACCAGACCTGACTACTCCCGTCTTGTAATAGCACAATCCGTTCTATTAATGAAATGAAAAAGTGATAGCTTCTTATAATATAATATGATGTGTTTCAGGTATATCTGTCTAATCGGTAGAACTGAAAATTCCAAAAAAGCCAATCTTGTTGAATACATTCTATTCTTTTTCAGAATAATTTTTAATATTAAATTTTGTATTGTTTTTACTGGTTTTAGAACATTTAATGTTCTTAAATTAGAACTGTATATGCACCACCCCAACCCATCATATTTCTAATATATATAGATAGTTTATCTATATAAATACAGCCTGTCTGAAACAGAATTTCGAGCAGTTGATGTTTTAAAAATGAAAGGTAGAAGTTTGAAATTGCAAAATTGGAATGCTGTGAAGCTGGCGCCCAAGTACAAAAACAAACTTCCAATATCTGAGGCAAAAAAAAAGATTTGTTAAGTCTGGTTGAAAACGGCATTATTCCAAGAGACTACACACATTTTTATGAGTCAATAATTCCCAAAAAAACAACAAGAGATACTGCACTTTGGATAGAAGAAGAGTTGACTGAAGGTGACTGAAATAATGGTTCATTAATTTTAATGAACGTGTATGTATTTGTATTTTTATTCACACCTTAAATAAATTAAGGACATGGATAATATTTTTATCTTTTCATTAGAATAACCTTATGATTATCATTGAATTTTCGTTTTATTTAATAGTTTAAAACAACCTTTTGATCTGAAGAACTACTTAAAATTTCAGAAGATGTTGTGGACATACAATATCTGCATCCTCAAAACTTTTGCATCATTGTGATTCAAATGTTGTATGTCCATACATACTTTTTATTAAGTGGTTCTAGTTTTTTATTTATCTTATTCCAAGAATTGAGAGATCTGTCATCTTCTTCACAGATTATCAATTGTTATAACTGACACATCATCGGTTGAGTCAATTTTAAATGAAAATGGCATTACACTTTCAAAAAAAAAAACAAAATTTTCAACTTGCGTTTTCTCAAAACTATCATTGTTGGACATACAATGTTTGTGTACTAAGCCATCTGCATAATGCTCCAGGCTAATGATGATAGATGAGTGGAACTACAGCCCATGATGGGGTTCGAAACGATTTTTCGACTCATAAATGATTTTCAGAGGAGTCGGCTCTTCAAGTAGTCACCCCTATTACAGTTACTATCTTTGTACAGTAACTGTAACTCCTACATTGGGACTAGCAGGCGCTTGAGTCCTTATGTAAGAGATAGCTTATCAGCGCGACCACGGAGCAAACTGCTTCCTTCACGGTAATCATTTACAACCTGATAATTGATTCTTGTTACAAAATGAACCTCTCAACAGAAGCTTGTGATTTTAATATACGATGAATGCTAAATACGAGGTATTTCGTATTGGACTACTACTACTCTCATCTACTTTACGTTTTGGTTATGTTGTATGTCCTGTGCCTTTCAATGCTCTACGTATTTTGTACGACATTCATCGATGAACTACTACCTAATCTGTACAAAGATTATCATGTACCCTGAAATATGAATGATTTCAAGAGAGAAAATAGTATATTGTATTTCTTGAATATCATCTATTGATTGATCAAAGCTCGCTAACTCGTCAGAGTAAATTATATTAATTGCAATATCTTTGAATAACATGGGTAAGAACTCATAAGAGAATTAATTTCTCATTCACATTTAAGATTCATATTACATGAAAACATGAGAAAGATGGTGGTGAAAATGTGATATGAAAAACTCAATCGAGGAATGCATAGGATGAGATCCACAAAAACTTTAAATTCCTTTGTTAAATTCATGAGATCAAAATCTCATCAAATTACGAAGAAATGATCTTACTAATACTTAATAAATGAATACTATTTTATTGTCAGCCAGCCAAAAAGCACAAGACAAAATCACACAAATAGAACATGAAATAGAGAGTCACACATTAACAGACACTGTTACTACTACATTGCTATTTAGATTACATTTTCAAATATTAAAAATAACAAAGACAACATTACAAAATTAAGCAGCTAGTTCATACGTGCTAACAAATAAGAATTAAGGTATACTGATTCTGCTCTCGTAAAATTCACTTAATTCATAAAAAGGATTGTTTGCCTGCCAATCGTGCAACTCCAATTTGAACAATTTCAGGGGTGTTTGTTGGAGGTGTAGCGTTAACTTATTATACACCTTTTGCCTAACTGCTTCAAAACTGTTTAAAGTTTTAGACAATCTTTGGTGTTGAATCTGTCTATTGTTTCTGGTATTAACAGAGTGAATAGAATTTATTAATTGAAAACGATGCAGATTCTTCTTAGTGTATAACAAAACAGAATATATGTACTGATTTATTACTGACAGAATTTTATTATTTATGAATAAAGGCCTACAGTATTCTAAATAAGGTGATTCCGTGATTATTCGCAAGGCTTTCTTTTGTAGCAGGATAAAATCGTTAATGTGCGCTAAATTTCCCCATAGAAGATACCATAAGACTTGAGATTGTGAAAGAAAAAAAAGTATGCTGTCCTTAAATATATTTTGGGCACCGTATCAGCAAGGCTTCTCAGCAGATAGATCATTCTACACAGCTTAGTGCTAACATATATTATTACATTAAAGCTGCAAAAGACAAAAAATTACGAAAAATTCTCAGCCAATACGGCTGATTGTATCGGAGAACCAACCTCGAAATCAGTTAGAGAACACACTGAAGGCTATGAGAAAACCTCCAAATCACGAAAATTTTACCCCCCTGGCTCCCAATTTTTTTTTGACACATTTAAATAAGCCTTGCACAGAAAATTCGATGGAAGCTTTTTTGTTAAGCTCCCGGAGATAAGCCTATATCCATAGTTCGATTTCGATCAAATTCAAATGGTGACCCAGAAATTCGAGTTTTCATCGAATATTTGAAGTTTTCTCAAATACCAATAATTCTCAGCCAAAACAATGAGTTCACTGTGAAAACTGAACACCAAATCTGTTGCATACTACACTGGAGGCTACGGGAAAACCTCCAGACCTTCCAAATGTTGCCCCCCGCCACACCTGTGCTCCCCCAAATATTTGGGACACATTTAAATTTTGTTTCCCACAAAAAATGTATTACAAGCTTTTTTGTTCAGCTCGCCAAGTTAAGTGTAGAGCCATAGCTAAATACCAACCAAATTCAAATGGCGACCCGGAAAATTGAGTTTTCATCGAAAATTTGGAGTTTTCCCAAATACTAAAAATTCTCAGCCAAAAATATGAGTTCACTGTGAAAACTGAACACCAAATCTGTTGCATACTACACTGGAGGCTACGGGGAAACCTCCAGACCTTCTAAATTTCGCCTCCCGCTACCCCTGTGCTCCCCCAAATATTTAGGACACATTTAAATTTGTTTCCCACAAAATATTCATTTCAAGCTTTTTTGTTCAGCTCGCCAATTTAAGTGTAAATCCATAGCTAAATTACAACCAAATTCAAATGGCGACCCGGAAAATTGAGTTTTCATCGAAAATTTGGAGTTTTCCTAAATACCAAAAATTCTCAGCCAAAACTATGAGTTCACTGTGAAAACTGAACACTAAATCTGTTGCATACTACACTGGAGGCTACGGGAAAACCTCCATACCTTCCCAACAACCCTAATCTTATTAACCTGCCCTCCCTCGTACAGTTATAAAAGGCGATTGGGCGGGCGAAGCCCGCCCCCCAGCTGGAGCGCGATGCGCGGAGGCTGCTACCCAACACTATACAGTCATAAAAGACGACTGGGCAGCGTAGCCCGCCTCCCAGCTGGAGCGCGAAGCGCGGAGGCTGCTAACCCACCCTACTGGGGGTTTAGGTGGCGAAGCCCCCTACCGAGCGCGAAGCGCGAGTTCGACATGAGTCTCCCAAGTGAGTTTTGGATCTGAATGAACACCTAAAAATTTTATACAAGATGAGTTGCAAGGAGCTCCGTATCTCAAATTGAAATAGATTCTTTCTGTCTTATCTGTATTCAATACAAAGCCATTCGCCCTGAACCAGAGAGATGCTCGTTCCGTCTCTTGGATAAGGCCTCTCAAATCATTATTGGTGTGCAAGAATGTAGTGTCATCTGTGTAGAGCACCGTATCAGACCCTATGTAGGCAAGCAGATCATTTAGCATGACAATAGAAAGAAAAGTACCAAGTATCGAGCCTTGTTGCACGCCTGATTCTATATTTAACAATGAAGACTTATTATTATCACTGCTTTCAGTTAACAATTGCGTACGGTTCGTTAGGTACGACCTCATAAGCTCAAGGGTAGTGTGCCCAGCTCCATAATAACTCAACTTGTCAAGCAGAATCCCCGAATCTACACACTCGAAAGCTCGACTCAAGTCACAGAAGGTGGCTTGAGTGAAGCTTCCCTGCTCGAATGACTGCAGTACCCTCCTCGCCACTTTTTGAAGAGCATCCACTGTGAACCTTCCCTTCCTAAAGCTAAATTGACATTACTGGATCAATCAAATCCCTTTCAATAAAGTAATTTATCCATTCCTTTGACATACATTTATTTGCTTCCATTTGAATAGCACGTCCTTGAATTTAAAATTCAGTAACGATACATTTAGTGATTTAGTCATTTCTCATCCTATTAATATCTGTCAGGCATTTCATATGTATTCCTGCATGAGAAAAATACGATGACGTTTGTAAGTAGGGTTTGAGAATTCTTAGGCTTTTACCAAATCGAATATAATATGAGAGTGAGGCATTGTACTCCATCTGATACACTGATGAATATAATCTTTTCGGCCATGAATAGTGTTTCGGTATGTTCGCACGCACTTGCAACAATGAATTTCATCCGGAAGGAAGATGAATGTCACTTGGCCTGGAGGCTGTGTGACGGCGGGGGGAGATTTATGCTTTATCCGCTTCTTGCTGCTTGCAGGCGGGCATTTTCTGCTTTTGTCGCCTCTACGTGGATGCTTTGCTGGCTTGGCAAGTCAATGGAGAGCAAAGAGCACGTCTCAGATTGTAGTGAAAACCACCTAAACACGGTGACGTGATTCCAAAGGAAATTTACTGGGCTACCTGTAACTGCAACAGTAGTTCCATTTGAGTGTCGGCAGTATTGCGGACACAGAAAATTGAATTATATGGTCTTTAATAAACTTTCATTGATGGTCAAAGCTCAGGAAATACATAGCAGGTCACAAATACAGACATGTACCGGTACATTCGCTCTCAATCTTCATTATTTGCTACTAGTAGATACGGGGAAAACGATATAAATGTGAGTTTGGGGTACAGTAGGCCTGTAAGTATAAAAAATCTGGTGTAGTACACTCACACAACTTTCCTTGCTCATTGAACTGTAAGCCTTATTCTTAAACGAGAATAATTATCTAGGGGAATAACATAATGACGATTGGCGGCAACATATTTGAAACTACGATCAGACTACTGTGTATATGTGTATATATATAATTGTTTTCAGAGTACTTTTTCCTTTGTGTAAATTGTGAAATTTGATTATTTGTTTTTAAAGTTGTCAAAACCGCTGTTCTACAGACAGCATATCGACTATGTGTTCTTTTTATAAACTGCTCTACCTACCTACCTCATGGACGAGAAGGAGGTTACAAGGTCCATTTCTCAAAGGATGGGGTGTACCCCCCATTTGTTTCTCAGGGAAAAGTCTAATGCTAGTTGTTAGAGCTGATAAATATCTATACGGGGTATGAATTTGAAAAATATCGGTCAAGTCATTTTTGAGAAAATCGTGAAAAACATGGTTTTTTAGTAACTATCTGCCATTTTTCTCAAAAATATTATGGAGCTTCTGTAATTACCTCAGAAATGAGACTCAAGTCAGTTGATAGGGCTCATGAATAGCTATCCATGGTATGAATTTGAAGAGAATTGTTAAAGCCGTTTTCGAAAAAAATGTAAAAACATGGTTTATTAGTCATTATCCGCCATTTTTCTCAAGAATATTACGGACACACACACACACAAACACACACACACAAACACACACACACACACAAAATCAAATAAGGAAGTACCGGTATTAGAAGAGACTGAGCAGAAGTAGAAACGTATTATCAACTTTCAAGTATTCGTATGGAATCTTATGTACGAGTATGTAAGTTACTCAAATTCATGTTATTCATCATATTTTTTCATAGAGTGAAGAATTTGATATTGAAAAAAAATCCATCTTGTCTCTCTTGTTAGTCTACACATTGTAACTAGATTCTTTTCTTTTCATTTCATATGACTTAAATAAGTATCAAAACATTTAAATTATTTCTTCATTGAATAAATTTGTAGACTTATTACAAGTATTTGGAGTAGTAGTAGAATTCGTAGAATTAGTAGACGTATATTTTAGAACTTCAAGCCTTTCAAATACATGATGCAAATATTAATATCCTCATTGTGATTTTGGTTGAAAAATCTAATAACTATACGAAGCTAATATGTAAATATTTATATGGGCTTTGCATTCTCTTCAGTACTCCAGCCAAATGCCAAGCATGATTAATGAAAATACATTTCTCTGTTCAACTCAAAATATAAGAAGCATGCAGGTAAATCTCGACTTATTCACCAATGAGCTAGAAAAATACCCAATAAAACCGATTTGTATAGTATTAACGGAAACTTGGATATACAGCGAAGAAAGAGGTCAATACCCTATAGAAGGATATAATTGCTTTTTGAATTGTAATGACAGCTACAGATCAGGTGGCGTTGCAGTTTATGTTAGAGATAATTTTGAAGCATCAGCCGATAAGATAGCGCTGGTCTCCGCTGACGCTCTGAAAGTGAGCCTAGTCATCAATAATACGACAATCACTCTGATTGCAGAATTCATTCAATATCAATCGCTACTTTCTTCTTTCTGTGATGAAATAAAAGCCACGTCGGAAACACTAGGAGACGAGACTATCATTGTCACTGGCGATGTGAACATTGACCTACTTAACTCCGATTTCCAAACCGATGAATATAGATGTATCATGGCAAGCTTTGGCTTCAACTCCCATGTAAATGAACAAACACGTGTTTCATTCAACTCTTGCTCTTGCATTGATCATATTTTTATCCGGTATTCCCAATTGAAATATAATTTCAATCCTTTTGCTAAAATCCAGAACAGTGGAATCACTGTTTCATTGAATCACACTGAATTACAGTCACTCATTCTCATCTATGTTTTCATGCCTGTATCAAGCAAGCCATGAAGTTGAAAATATTGTAAAATCTATAAAGTCGAGAAAGGCTCCTTGCTTTGACAATTCGAGAATAGATTTGATAAAAGATGTGATTGAAAAAATACCCTCCATCCTAAGTTATCCATTTAATCTTAGTATGACCTCAGGAAAATATCCCAATCAACTAAAAAATGCCATAATTGTTCCAATTTTTAAAAATGGTGATAGAGAAACCCCAAGCAATTACAGACCGATAGCACTATCATCTGTGTTTGCTAAAATCCTGGGAAAACAAGTTTGTATCACAGGTTGGTAATTTTTTAACAAAACAATGTTTCTATAGTAAGAACCAGTTTGGTTTCCAAAAAGGGCGCAATACTGAAGATGCTATGCTGAAACTAACTTCCAAAATTTACAATGGCATAAATGAGAACAAGAAGTGTGCTAGCCTCTTCCTTGACATACGAAAAGCGTTTGATACGGTTAAACATGATATATTAATCACTAAATTGTGCAGTGCAGGAGTGAGGGGTGTGCGTGCAACGTCTGGTTCAAAAGTTTTCTGGGGAATAGAACTCAACAAGTTAAAATTGGCGAAGCCCTTAGTGAGAAGATGTCTATTACTTGCGGTGTACCTCAGGGATCAGGACTTTCCCCTGAGTTATTTCTTGTTTATATTAATGACTTGTGCAACAGTGACCTCCATGGAGCCATAACTGCATTTGCCGATGATACCGCGCTGAGCTACTGTGCTTTACAAATCTTCACGGAAGATTTACAATCTTTAAGCTCATGGTTTCAATTAAATTCCTTGGAACTAGATACAGGAAAGTCCAACATAATAGTTTATGAGCTGCAATCCAATGTTAAAGACGCTGCTGGACCTAATTTGTGTATTTCATTGCATACTGCTCCTTGCAAATATCCCTACATAAATTCTAAATGCAATTCCATAACTGAAGTAAAACAAACCAAATACCTTGGAATAGTTATGGACTCAAGCCTCACTTGGTGTCAGCATATTAATAAATTGAAAAATCACCTCAATTCAATATGTCGGAAGTTATATCACATCCGCTATCTCTTTCCTGAATATATTTTGTGCTCTCTATATTATTCGCTGAAAGAAAGCAGATTACAATATGGAATCGCAGTATGGGGTGGTGCATACTATTCCACTATCAAACCACTTATTGTAGGACATAAATATGTCATGAGGACCTTAGCTAAGAAGCACCTTATAACAAGTTCATCACCCTTATTCAAAGAATGGGGTTTTCTCCCACTAAGATATTTATATTTCTATAAAGTGTTGATGATCTTTTCATTGTAAGTGGGAAACTTAATCCAGCTAGTAGCACTTATAGCTTGAGATAGACAGGAAACTGGATTCCACCCAGACCCTATAAAGAAATCTATGGAAGACACTACCTATACATCTCACCAAGAGTGTATAACATGTTACCCTTAGAACTGAGACAGCTGAATAATATGGTAAGCTTCAAGGTTGAATTAAAAGTCTGGTTACTGGAAACGAATGATGTTGAAGTCTTCTTCAACAAATTAACTTGAATCCTGATAGAAATGAATTTGTTAAGAAAATTTTCTTTGACTCCGAAATCTACAGTTGATTCCAATAGTGTATAATCTAAGTAAAGGACTGATCCTGAATAATATTGACAAACAAGATTAGTTGTAGCCCGACCAAGCACTGTTACCACAAAATAACAAATTGAATCAAACATTCAATATTTTAATGTAAATAATACATAAGTTAACCTCAGTTTATTATTATATTTTTGTTCATATAAAAATGATAAGTGTGTTTCTGGGTTAGTTTTTATGCTGGGACTCCCATATAGGCCTTTGCCTCGGGAGTACCGAATTATTTCCTTTCTGATGTTTGTGTGTGTAGAAGTGATATTTTGTTTTTTCTTTTTCATGACATTAACTATGTACAGACTTTTGTATCACTCAACTATTGAGACAGTGTAAGCAATATTATTTTATATCATTTTGTTTTTTTTGTTCTTTTTTACACATCTGAATGGAAATAAAAATTATTATTATATTTGTTATGATTCTCAAGGAAATTGATAGATGTTCCCAATCTATGTTGGATACTTGCGTCCAATGCTAATTTCGTTGCAAAAAAATTGAGTTTTGATATTTCTCATGGATAAAAACACTGATTGAATAGTTTTTGTATATCTAAAGTGAAAAGTACTGTTTTTCCTCAGGAAGAAAAAACATTTTTCACTCGTGATATACACAACATTTTTCCTCCACCTACATTTTTATGAAAACTGCAAATATAATAATTTTTAAAAACGTAAGCGACCAAACAAGGTGTAACAACATAATCTAAAAAGTGAACAGCTGGACTGGCTTGTAATCACAGTTCTCCAACGATAACGCTATGCGCTATCTGTCGGCAAAAGTTGTAACAACAATGGCCGCCACAACTACAACTATGATGATGTTCCTGTTTCAAATTTGATTAGTCAATGAAGAATATTTGTTGGCTGGTATTTTGAATAGCATGAGATAATTTTTTTTACATTTCTTTAGTATAGTGATAATTTTAGCATACAAACATGAATTTCATATCTTGATCAAATGTCTGGTTGAGGTATTGAGTTTAGTTGGTTTAATGACTACTCTATATATGTTTCCTCATCTGAACTTAGATCTTCCAACCTATTTCAAATGTACCTTTTTAAAAATGGAAATGCTTCCCATATTATTCAAATGGAGTTACTTTTAAAGTGCTCACTTTACTCCCTGGAACATAAACTAAAGTGTCACTTTTTTGCTCTCGGGAGGAAAAAACAGGAAAACTCCCCAGAGCGAAAAAGTAACTCTATTCAAATAACATGGGAAGCATTTCTATTTTAAAAACGTACATTTGAAATAGGTTGGAAGATCTAAGTTCAGCAGATGAGGAGGCATATATAGAGTAGTCATTAAACCAACTAAATTCAATACCTCAACCAGACATTTGATCAAGATATGCAATTTTTGTATGTATGCTCAAATTATCACTATACTAAAGAAATGTGAAAAAAAATTAACCCATGTTATTCAAAATATCAGTCAACGAATATTCCTCATTGATGGAGAATTGTGATTACAAGCCAGACCAGCTGTTTTACTTTTAGATTATGGTGTAACACATTGTTCAGTCAAGTACGTTTTTAAAAATTATTATATTTGCAGTTTTTATAAAAATGTAGGTGGAGGAAAAATATTGTGTATATCACGAGTGAAAAATGTTTTATTTCCCTTAGGAAAATTGTTGCCCTCGGCTTCGCCACGGGCTTCAAATTTTCCCCTCAGAGAGAAAGACAGTACTTTTCACTCTAGATATACAAATAAATATTTAATTGAATAAAGCTTTGTGTATTGTGAATAGAGATTGAATACCATTTGATAAAGAGTTCTTTTTAAAAATTGTAATAAGGAATCATAATTCAAAAGCAAAATATTATAACAGCTTTTCGACTCACTCTTGATATACTAGCAGCCAACCAGTCATGTCAGCGAAACAAGAGATGATCCTCCTACAACATTATTTCTCTTGATAAATCTCGCGTTGCTCTTGAACGTGATATTATTTCTCTTGAGAAAAGAGCCGGAATTCCAAATTCCTCCAAAGAGCTGTTTGCCGTGTCTGATATCTCAACGAAAAAGCTTGTAAGGCATCTCAGAAACCCCGCCAGTAATGGAATGATGATTGGGAATGATAGGATAAGTGAATCGCTTCATGCAAAAAGGGCTTCAGTCAAGTGATCATGGTTTTGAGAAAAACAAGAAAAACTGTCTCACTCAAAAACACAGAGAAATTGAAAACACATATTTATTTTATTTGAAGGGAGATATTTTCAATATTGAATTTTTATAAAGAAATTCAATAATTTTTTTATAATTATTGAGTAAAAAATTTTTTTTGTTGGTTGACTGAAGCCCTTTTTGCACATAACCCTATGCAAAGCTCTTGTTGCATGTAAATTCACCTTTATAACACTTTTTTTCACACTCAAGTGACTATATATTGCAAAATTCAACATATTTTGCCACTGGAAAGCAGTATATTATGAACAAAAAAGGATTTTTGACTAAAAACAATACAGTTGAGAATTTTTTAACAGTAAGTTTTAATGATCAGCTCATGTGGAAAAAAGTAAATAAAAAACTTTAAAGTTTTTAATTTTTTCAAATTAAATTTCAATCATCTTGTATTTCTGGATCGATTCCTTCTACTGTAGGCCAGTCCATGATGCTTTTGTAGAACTCAAGATGTTCTTGGGGAATATATGGTAGGAGATGCCTGACGTCGTTCAGCTTTGCTGTTTTGATTGGAATATTACTTTGATAAGCTGCAGCTGGTGGCAAAGTTGGCTTCGCATTCGCATCCTTACACATCTTAAACGAGTGACTCACAATACTATCAATCATTTTCGAGGCATATATTATACCTTGCTTATTTTTGTTGAAAGTCATTTGTCTGTAGCTGCTTATCTCAAAATGAATTTTATTTGCTTTTGGAACGCTTTTTTTGTTTGTTTCTTGTGAGATGCAACTTTTTTTATAATAGGTAGGCCACAAGGCTTTGAAGTTCAGAATATCACTACTTTCAACTTC
This sequence comes from Nilaparvata lugens, assembly GCF_014356525.2. Taxonomy (NCBI): domain Eukaryota; kingdom Metazoa; phylum Arthropoda; class Insecta; order Hemiptera; family Delphacidae; genus Nilaparvata; species Nilaparvata lugens. The sequence continues at coordinate 41,771,702 of NC_052509.1, forward strand.
CTTTACTACAAATTTTGGATTGTTACCAAGCTTAGTGCTGCTACTTTCAATAAGATTTCGAATTTCACCAACAGTGTAAATTCTGTCATACTTTTTAACATGCCGTTTAATTGTGGCAAAATCCCTATCACAGGGCAAAAACGAGTGGCCCCTTACTGGAAAGAACATGGTGACTTTTTCAAAACGACCTGTATCTGTGAGCATCAACAAAAATCTGGTCAATGTGTGATTTTTATTTTGACCCCCACAGTTGTCTGCAAAAAGTCTTAACTCTGTTACTTCTGATGGTACCTCTTTCAGATATTCATAGAGAAACGAGCAAACCTCATTAGGGGTCTTATTGGCCTCACCCTCATGATAAACATAAACTTTTGCTGTCCTTTGTTTTATGTTGTGGATTGAAAAAACATTTACTGTAATCTGTCGCAGGTAAAAAGTTTGCTGGACAGGAATTTGAGGAATGCTGAGATTTTGCATGAAATCCATGCATATGGAAAGTACATGTGATTCATTTTTAGGGTTCATGGCTTCTTCTTGGATTTTGTTGTAAAACTTCTTTGCTCGTCTTTTATGTACCATTAATTCTGCAGTTGCAACTCTCTTAGCTGCATCATTCAAGTGTGGGTTCTTAAGCTTAATGCTAAGCTCTTCACATGTGGAACAGGTGTCAATCTGGGGTCTTCCAAACCTAAGGTTAAAGTTTTCGTGAAAAAACTCATAAAAATATGCTGGACTACAAATTCCTGGGTGTTTGGCAACCAATAGATCGTACATAGTTTTAATACTGAGTCTTGCATCCAAATACTCTGTGGCCCTACCAGCATAATGACTAAGCTTAGTTGGAAAACTCTGAATATGGCTTCTAATTTTTTCTTGGTTTTCAATACTCATTCTGTTAACACTAGGTGCCTTTCCCCTTTTGTCTAATGGATTTTTTCCTTCTTTGGCCAGTGATCTCAGTCTTTTCACTCGCTTATCACTAATTGATAGTAATGATAAAAAAGCTTTGTAACATACCGGAGTCCTTTGGTTACCAACCATAACAAAGTAGGTATACATCTTATCAACAGTACGTGCACTATCATCCTTCCGTGGACGTCGTTGCTTCACATCATGAATTTCAATCAAGCTTTGAATGAATAAATCTTGCTCATTTTTAGAAGGTAGGTTCAAAATACGTTGTAGTATGTCGATTCTGTCCAACTCCTGTATTCCATCAAAGCACTTGTGTCTCTTGCAACTGAAACAAAAATAAAATGTTTCAAATTAGATAAGGTAGGTAGGCTAGGTAGGTAAAGCTGGATTTATACAATACTAAAATTTAGTAAATTTTAAATACTGATAATCATGTACATTAGGCTAGAAAGAATAGTAATGGTAGAGTACCAGTAAGTACAAGGTATGGGTAGACCAGGTAGAATGGTGATATTAAGCTCAGGAACAAGTTTAACAAAGGATGTACCTTTTAATAATAAATTATTTAACAAAGCAGAATTCACTACCGGTAAGATAAACTTCTATTGAACACACCATTGAATGAGAAAATTATTATTCAATGTCTGCATGACATATTTCATCACAGACAGTTTATTGTGTTAATATGAGTGTGAAAAGTTTTTGTTGACATTGGAGTCTTTGATGGATCAAGAAATCCAAGATTGTAAAAATGACTATATCTTATTCAATTAAGTTAATTTTAATTTTTCTTACTTGCATGGAGGTCCTGATTGTTTTGCATGTACAGTTTTTCCTTTGTAGTTCTTATACTCAGCACCGCTGTTCCTAGCCAGTTTGTTCACGTTTCTTCTATACGTTTCTTCGTGCCTTTTCCTCTTTCCAAAAACAATGTTGGATTCATTGTCATTGTCTTCGTCGCTACTACTAACCATAATGAATTAAAAATAATTTCTTCAATAATAATAATATAAATCAATAATTACTTGAACGGTACTCAAAACAACAGCTTCTAACCTCAACGCAAAAACCGCGAATGAATAAGTAATGCAGAGCAGCTGAATCACAATATACGATTCAGTCAGCTGATCGGAAAAATTTTCGTCACTCTGTGCATAAAGGGCTTCAGTCCGGGACTGAAGCCCTTTCTGCATAGAATATTATACGTAGGTAACTGATTTGACAACGTTAGAGCAGTCAGACTGAATTCCTTTTTGCATAGAACGATGAAACCACCATCTAAAGACATAATTCTGCTCTTAACTCAATTTGGCCATTTTTATGACTGAAGCCCTTTTTGCATGAAGCGATTCAGTGAGAATCTGAGGAAGAACTACCTATCTTGTCTTTCATAAGGTCGATATCATTTTCTTGTATACAAAACAAGTTTTGAACTATATTCCAGCTAAAAGCTCTTGTATCGTCATGACATTGTATCTTTTGATGGATTGATCTCCATGTAATTAGACCAATTCAGTCCAATTCAGAAACAATTTCTGCTACTATAACAAGCTCTTGAAGTATAGATGAGTAGATCATAATTATTTTATCTCCCTAGCTTTTGTGGAAATTTGATGCATTGATCATGTGCCATAAATTGAGCCATGTCATTGTGTGTGTGTGTGTGTGTGTGTGTGTGTGTGTGTGTGTGTGTGTGTGTGTGTGTGTGTGCCCGTTCGATATTCTTGTAAAAAAACATTAGTATACTACAACGAATATTCTATGTTGTCTATGTTATTTTTATGGATATTTCTCAGTTCATTTTGAGCATTTCTTGGTAATTTGAGTTGTACGTAAGTCTGAATTCCTGTATCCTGGTGTTAGCTTGATGAAAGGAACTTAGGTACGATTCTTTCTGCTAGCTCGCGCCCTTGTCGGCTCAGCCATCCGAGACATCCCAATCAACTGTTGACATTGTTGGCGAGTATTTTGAATGAGAATTTGTTTTATCTGTATTCTTTTCTGATTTTTGTGTAAATAAAAATCAGAGCTTTTGCTGAGAATTTTCAACTTTGATGAATATTATCATCAAAGTTAGTAGACAGAAGGTTGTTCACTCATCTAATGTATTGGAGTTGAAATGCAATTGGAGTGGGGAAACTGCAGCTGTGACGTGAACTGTAGTACAAATTGTAGAACATGTGCTCGATTCCAGCATGTCTTCGATGCATAATATTATGTGAATGCAATGCTTCAAATTTATCGGGATCAGTTTATCAGTTTATTATATTTTGTTCTTTTATCGGTGTATATATCGTATTATTTTAATTAACAGTGGAATAGAGTAGTGTGTTGAACAATGCAGTGTTAGGCAATGTTTGCAGTGCGTTTATTAGTTGATTATTATTTTGTTAAAAATATTAGTTGGTAGTCTTTCTGTGTGCATCATGACTGTAATGACTGTAATACAAATCAAATTTCACCTTAATTGATATTTCATGTAAATAGTTTGTTTATTCTTGACCACTTAATAAGTTATTTCCCTGCAATGCCCTGCTAAGTTGTTAGTTATTTCCTAAGTTATTTCCCTGCTAGCTGTGCAGTTCAGAGTTGTAAAAATTATGCAGAAAAGTGTTGGAAAAAGTGTTCACCTAAGGTCAAATTGCAAGGCTACTGAACAATAAAAGACTGAAATTGAATGAAAGTGATATTGCTTCAGCATTAACACTTTGTTCTTTATCTAGGCGAACATACAACTTTCTAAGATTAAAAATGAACTTACTATTACCAGGATTGTCAACTCTATCAATGTGGACAAGGAATATTAAATGTCTCTCAGGACTTCGAAAAGGAGTTCTCACATTCATCAAAATCGATAGCTATGGAGACAATCGAGAAATTGACTATCATGAGCTTTGATGAGATGAGTATAGATTCACGTGTGGTGTATAACCAAAGAGAAGACCAAATTCTTGGGCCACACTCAAAATTTCAGGTTGTGATGGCTAGGAGTCTATGTAGGAAATGGAAGCAAATAATATATCATGCATTTGATCAAAAAATGACAAAAGATATTATTTTTGAAGTTATTTCTGAACTGGAAAAATCGGATTTCAAAGTTGTTGGTGTAGTGAGTGACATGGGCGGAGGGAACCGAAGTCTATGGAATTCATTGAATGTGATAATTGCGAAATCATTCTTCAATCACCTCTCATCCAAATATGAATTTGGGTATTTAATGATGTGCCACATCTTCTGAAATTGCTTAGGAACAACTTCCTTGATCATGGAATAAATTTTCCCAAAGGTCAAGTGTTGGAGAAAAAGAATATCAAGAGCATCATAGAAGGAGATGAACTAAAGCTAGCTCCAAAATTGACGAATTAACATTTGGAAGTTTGTGGAAATATGAGACAGGAGGTCAGCTTGAGGGTTCAATTATTTTCACACCATTCAGCAACTCTCCTCAAATTGAAACATCCAAATAATCCTGAATGGAGTGATTTTTTTGAATTGGTTGATAAGTTTTTTGATGTGATGAACTCTAGATTTGTGAATGATCGAAGAAATCCGTGGCATAGTGCATATGGTGTTGAGTTGACTGAGCAAGAATGCATATTGAATCGGATGGAAGAATTGATTTTTGAAATAAGGATGGAAAGTAAAAAATCATTAATGCCATTCCAAAAAGTGATATTCATGAAAATATCATCTATGAAGGGACTTTTCAATGATCTACAGAAGTGATATGGTTTGGAATTCATCCTTACCCATAAGCTGAATCAAGATGTGTTGGAGAATTTCTTCTCAAGAATAAGAGGGATTGGAAACCAATACTCTCATCCAACACCAGTGGAATTCAAAAATAGATTAAAAATTTTGATTATTGAGGCAAATCTTCCCTCTCTTCCACTGGAAGCAATGTAGAAGAAGATGGATCAAATTTTCTGACTTCTGACTAGTACAATGCTTCTAAAAATTCCTTTCCAAGAAGCAGAGGAAGAAACTAGATATGATGAAGGCAAAGAATTAAGCTGCAGTTTTGAATAAAATTATGAAGGTACCTTGTTGAACACACAAGAAGAAGAAGCCCTGAAATATGTTGCGAGATATGTAATTCATAAAGAAGCTGATTCCCAATACAGAGAAGCAATGTACTCGAATAGTAATTGGATTGAAGCCTTGAGTAGAGGGGGTTTAACATGTCCTACTGATGAATTTTCAAGGATCATTCAACAAACGAATGACATATTTATTAAAATTGACGGAAATACAGTCTCAAACACAAAACAAGTGATTGGGAAATATCTGAACATTTTGAAAGAAAAACATTCCCAGAAGTGAATGATAGAATCTTACGAAAATTTTCGCGGACAAGAACTTTTATTAGACTCAGTTACATGAACGAGAGACTGAAAATTGCTAGTGAGGAGCGAAGAAATAAGAATAAATACATTCAGTTTGTACATTCATGCAATTGAATACAAAATTCAAGGGAACCAAAGAGCATGATATTTGATTGTAAGGTCAAGGTTAGTCTTGGAGAAAAAATGAACAAATGAAATTTCAAATTTGTCTTTCCATCTCGAACTTCCTCCCTAACAAAACTTGCCTACCCAAAAAATTAAAATAAATTAATTAAAAAAAAAATTAATTTTGTAGCTTATTAACTTCTTCATATCACGTTTTTTAAAATTTTGAAAAACTTCCAACTTTATTTTATTCATACAATTTGAATTAACTTCAAATTCATGTATTAAACTACATCATTAGAATCGGTGATTTATTCGCTATAAGTACAGAGAATTTCAATGTTCTATTGAGATAAGGGTGTTTAACGACAATCTATTTGAAGCTACAATGAATAAACTGTATGCTCAGTGTAGTTACTCATCACTTCGTTACTTCACGTGACGTCACGCTGGTGTTCCCCCACCACTTTGAATCTCACACCTGTGAGTGATCAACCTTCTGTCTACTAATGTTATATTATCATAGCCACCTCTAGTACAAGGCCCCGGCCTACGATATTGCAACCTCGCAGTGTTAGCCTAGAATCTAATACATGATTGGTGAAAAATATTAAAAAAATACCAGCTGATCTTTTTCACCAATCATGCATTAGATTCTAGGCCTACGCTGCGACCTTGCAATATCGTAGGCCGGGGCCTTGTATTAGAGGTGGTTATGATATTAGTCATGTAATTTTGACAAAATGGATATTTTGAATCAATATTGATATATTATTAAAATTAGAAATTGGAAAAAATATATTAGTTGAATCATTAATTGATTAATTATTAATAAATACTTATATTATATTTGAAATAATATAATTCATTAAAATATTAGATACTGGAATAAAACATTAATAATTATGGAATAATAAAGAAAATATGATAAATCAATTCAATAGATGATAAATTAATCATTATTATTATTAACATTGAATATTAGATATTCTGATATTTGAATATATCCATTTATACATTTTGAATATTATTAATTATTCATTAAATAATATTTTATTTATAAACTAATTGGTTAATGAATTATTTAGATATTGAAATCTATCCAAATTTTCAAATTTATTGGATTCATTGTATTATTAATTTAAATAAATTATTATTGATTATAAATCTTCAATTGAATTTATTAATTTTTGAATAAATTTAGGTTGCTATTAATAACAAAATTACTCAGACAAACATTTGATGGATTTCTGGACATTTCACTCATATTTACTCACTTTTCTTATTCAAAGGTAACTGTAAGAAAAAAATTAATGTGAAATACGTGCGCAAAGCTCCTTTGCTGTACTCAAGAAACCATTCCGCTTAACGTTTCTTTCGGTGCAGCAAACTGTCACTTTGCGCACTAGTTGCACGAATAAATATTATAGTGTGTGTTCCCTGGAGGAAAAACATTAAATCAATCAGCAATGTGTGACAATTACTAAGGTGAATAGTAGTCAAATGAAGATGCTGTTGAACCAATATAGATCGATTTAAAAATGAATGTCAATTCAATTCAACACATAGCTATCGTGAGTTATATGAAAATTTAGAAGTTCAGATGGATTGAATTAATTTGACAGGATTGACCTGTCAAATAAATTCAACCAATCTGAACATAAGCTATTATCCGAATCAGTAATTTGTCTATAGACTGAATCACATTTTAGGGTAGTCTGTATTGCTTGTATGAAACAATAAGCGATTGTAATTGTTTCCAAGTTTTAGTTACTTTGTAACAAGGTAAACTGGCTCACAATATAGCTGACAGGACCAAACATCAAAACTAGATTAGATTCTTGTTGTACACAAGTCATGTCGATAGTTTAATAGTTTAATGGAACAGCTTCGCAGCAAAATTACCAGATTTGTTTGTTGTAGATATACTGTTTTGAACGCTTGCATCATCAAGCTTTAAATTGTAATTGAACTATTTTCGAAGTTTATATTAAGTTGGAAACTACTAAGATATTGCAATTATTCAAATGCAAAAAATGATAAAGAAAATAATATTGGTTTGGGCATGTTCTGTACAGGATAGGAGATACATGAATGGTGCATTATCACTTATGAACTAATATAGCCTACTAATTATAGCATTTGATTTCGATTTTTGTTTGACAATAATAATTTATATTAAGTTACAATACGAATGTATGCGTGAACTTCCTAATCGTTAACAACCCTAAACTTTTTCGGATGAATCGTGGGTTCAAATTTCGAATAGCCTACCACTATATATATAAGCACATTTCATCATCACGTACACGAAAAAACTCAGGCTAGCAGGTGGCTATCACCTGGAAAATTCCAAGACACTGGCAAATATATTTAGTTAGATATACTCTAGTCTCCTAGAAACTCACCTACCACCTGGGTAGTCAAGATGTAGAATCTATCATAAGTGTATTTTTATTCCTCATTTAATACGTACCAATATAATCTATTCGATGGATCTAATAAACTTGCAATGGACTCTTGACTTCTTTCACATTTTGAATTGATACTTTAATACAAAATTTCTATTGTAAAATACACACTGCTTACGAGGACGAGGACACGCCTCTAAGAATCACTCATCCCTGACAAACTTGATTTATCAGGCTTCAACATGTTATAAAACATTTTTATTCTGGGCACAGATTTTTTGGTGATCGCAGAGTATCGAATGGAAGATACTGGTAAGAGTATATTATAAAAAAAAATTGGCTAGGGCATGTACTGTACATGAATGTCGCATTATCACTTATCAACTAATGTACTGATTAACTTGGAATTTTTCATAAAGATTCTGAATTTACCGAGGATACTATAGTTTTATTTTCGTTGCAATTAATCAATTATTTCCAACCTAGTAATGAAAACAAAGTTATTCCATTTGTGATACAAAGTGTACTTGAATATAAAAGCCCAACCAATTAGAGCTCTCTCCCAGTGATTCCTTAGCTTATTTGTACCTAGCCGTGATTGCGTAGCTAGCTTAATTGGTACGGTAGCTAGCGGTACCGTACTCATGATTCCATGGTTGCGTGTTCGAGAGCAGTCAAGCTCATTTTTTTGTTACTGAGAGTTCTCAATTCTTATGAATATTATTCACGTTTTTTCGACAAAATAATATTTTTCCAATTCCTGGACATAAGGACATTGCATTTTACAGCACAACATCTTACCCTGTGCAAAGCACGGGTTATCTGCTAGAAATATATGATGAGAGTAATGAGTGTGATAATACTAAGATCATATATTTTATTGTGATAATAATTTTATAATGTGGGATTTGTGTACTGTCATGAATAATTAATTTTGAACTTGAATCAAACTCAGGCCTATTAGCAATTCAATTGAACCATTTATAGGAGGGCTCAGTTTTAGGAAAACAATAAAGCATGCAAATAACTTAACAGCGAACGGCATAAATGTGTATACCTGTGAAACAATATTTTATGGTTGCCAATAGCCTACCATTTACATACGAAAACGCTCGATATCCGCGGGTTCCTACAGTGAACGCTCCACTTTATTATCAATCTCTACTGAGAATTTATTGTTTGACATGGTTTTCCGTAATAGTCGTATCCAAACATATCCGTTTGAAATAGTTTTGGAGAACACACACATCAGAACATGGAGTGTCCCATCTATTGATTAGAGCAGCCGCATAGCGTCATAATGATATTGGCAGTTTAGTTATACAGTCCAAATGCCGTACGAATCAAAACATGATGTATCATGATTCCAGTGTTGATGATGGTTTAATGAATGCGGTATCGTTTAGTTGAGGTGGTGCTGCGTGGGCCTTTTGTAATGTACCAGAATCGGTGCTACAAGCAAAAGCAACATACAAGGGTCTAATATGGACGAATGTAAATTGGAGTGTGGACTAGATTTATGTGCATTAGAACCACCAATATTCACAGAACTACCCGTGATCTGAATATTTAATGGACATTGTTCATTGTTCAGCATGCTGAAATTGCTAAGGTTTATTCAAGTGCTGCCATGATACCTAATACAAACATTATACCCATGGAAAACAGTTTTAGAAATGGACATGGAAATTAAAAAGTGAAGTAGCTTATCAAGAAATGAGCAATTCATTTGGCAATAGCATGCAGCTGGTGAAAAAGCATTTTGAGAGTGTAGAACGCTCAAAATAGTAATAATCAGCTCCTCTTTACTAAGAATTTCAGACATTTTTATTTGATAAAGTAATATTGCTCTTAAAACTTGTTGCTATTAAGACTACAATCATCACAAGATATAATATTGAAATGCTGGATTCCAGCATTTCTCGACAGCAGACCTTTAGGGAACTTCCAACAAAAATTTGATCATTTCCATGACGCGTGTAAAGCCGAGTCCAACAGGTGATCAATTAGAGTGTTATCAAGGAAGCAGCTATCTAATTCGCTGAAAGAAGTAATTTCATTTATATGCTCTCTGGATGTACAGTAGGTTACTCCACCCACTTGTAATGTAGATAAGCTAATTCCATCTCTCTATAAAATTGCTATTTTTTCAAATGTCATCAGTTAAAATTAAAAGATCATTGTTAATTATTGCTATGCAACTCTTTTATGACCACCAATTTCACAAGGAGTAATGAAATGAAGAAGTTGATAGATTATATTCTACCGTTAGATTTATATTTGAAGCTGGAAAATGAAGATATTTCTCTAAATTCAAGAACAAGAATTAGTTTCAAGAGTTATCTTATGATGGGGGTTCTGCCTCGGGTTTACCAAATTTTTACAAGGGAAATTAGTTTACAGGCGGGTGATAACAATTCGAGAAGTTCAAATTTTATTTAAAAATATAAAATTAAATTATTGTTTTGTTGAATTTGGAACGTTCTTATTCTTAATTACAAGCGAAAAAGAAAATACAAATACCCTAAGTTTTTCAAGCGATCAACAATAATCAATGTTTTTCGATGTTTACGTGATGTTCAATGTTATTTGAACGATCACAAGATACAACTGACTCGATAACTTCTAGCACAGAGGAAAGAACACAGATGAACGGTATTCTTTTTTTTCATGTGCTTCTAGATTGTCTCAATACTATTGTCCACAGGTCTACACCGTGTCACTTAGTCACATCTCGTTTGAGTCTTTATTTAGTTATTGATTCTGATCTGTTGAGTGTACGTTGAGTCATTGACTTCACCATTGATTGAGTTTATGGTTAGAATTATTCCACATTATTGCTCTGAAATTGTTCATTAGTCTAGCCTTCAGTAACTAGATAGCTACAGTGGTCATATAATTACTCTAGTCTAGCCCACAAAGCACCACATGAAATTGAATTTTAAGTTTGAAATTCGATTTTGAAATCTCATTCTATATGAGGAGTATAGAAGAATTTTCAAACTTTGAAAATAGTTGAAGTAGTCCAACAAGTCTCATCATCCACTCCATTGAATTAGTAGGCTGGATAAGTAAATCATACCTTTCTCATTGTTTGGAAAAATTTGTTGAAAAGAGCTGCGTTGTTGTGGAACAGGGATTTCTTGCAGGATATTTTGTGCCCTAATATTTAAGAAAAGTAGATCATCCAGTTGGAACGTAAGGACTCTGTCTGATAATCGAGTTAGAGGGGACCAAACAGCAGAAGCTTCAAGATAAAAGTGCTCTTTTTCATGAAATGCTGTGCTCCACTTCCTGACTCCTAACCATAATTCATTTTAATTCGTCGGAAAGAAAAGTGAAAAACGACAAGCTCAGAAAAGAAAGACACAGAACTCTTCCGAGCAGCAAAAATATTCCGAACACACCAAGCAAAAGTAAATCAGTTTGTTCATTTCTCTTGGTCATTCCAGTTGTGAGTTTTAATTTTTAAGAAAAAAAATGTGAGACTCGACGTGTCTATAGTGGCGAAAAACAAAAGAGTAGAGCTTTTACGGCTTAGTAAATTGATGATGATTCAAAGAGGAAATTCATTTTCTTGTGGAGAACTATAGTACCTACGTGCTCCTAATCTGCAACAATCTACCTGCATCAACTGCAATCTAATCTTATCTTATCCTTATTTGCAATTTATCAATCCAGTTAGAAGATAGAATACTTCTATACTTATTTGAACGAGCATTAACGAGTTCTCACTTTTGACTTACTCAAGGCCAAAGTCGTCCGTCTGATTGTATGTTCTACAATAACTTTAGAAAGAATTGACCAACAAGCTTAAAATTTTGAGCACGTATTCTTCGAACCTTTTACAGGTCAAGTTCGTTGGACAGCAAAATTGACTCACTCCTTCCTTTCTCAAGATGTGAAAATAACATTGAAAGTGCATAAGAAAAAAATTGTTGTGATTTAGTCAGCTGAATAATTCATTGTATGCACTTAATGCAATTTCTCCATCCATCCATTCATAGCACCAGCTGAGGTTATTTGGGAGCTATCACACAGATGCTGACACATGCGCTGCCACCAGGTGCCTATCCACCCCAACGTCTATGACGCCAATCCCCCCCCCACCAATGAACCAAAGACCCCTCCTTATTTTTTGGGTCTATCTGTTGAACAAGTGAGAGTGGGATGTGGGACTATTGAATAAAAAGTAAGCTGAATGTTGGTGCTGTACGCCTCACAAACTACAACTTTACGAGTCCCAAATACGAAATATTGTAGCTTTAAGTACGTTCCGTCAACTGGGGTGACTTTGTCCCACCTCGCGGAAAAATATTCAAATCAGTTTATCTCCGATCTCTGTTATACGAAATCGATGTTCAAAATTGATACCCTTAGCCCTGATTTTATTATCAATGTTCTGCAATCGATATCTTGTAGAATCTCGAGATATTAGTAAAGTTGAATTATCGACATAAAACGTAACTGCTTGCTTCATCTTGTGATTTCGTTGTCGGAAAACTTTGTATTAGAAAACTTATTTCTAGAAGATTTATGATATCGGCGAGTACATTCATGTTTGACTTTTTATTATATTTCAATTGGAATATTCATAATATCCATAGTTGAACTGGTTAGGTTTCTGTTACTAGTTAAATACAATGAGGTCATCAACTTGGGGTGATTTTGTCCCAGTATAAAAATTGTGTTATTATGCAGGATATGATGCAAATACAATTCAAAATATGATGAATATCATGTTTTCTAACTAATAGAACTATTCACCTTGTTTAAAATTAATACATTCTAAAAATTCATTTTTTGCTGATTCTGCAGTTGGAGCCATCGTGCCATAAGCTTTTTAGGCAGCAGAAACTGAAATGATTTGTGATTATTTTTGAAGTGGATTTCATTTGCTTTTAATGTCATTGTTCATTTTAGAGATTAACAGTGGTTTCACTTTGTCTAACTCTTGAAAATTAACTTTTCTCCATATATTTTTCAAAGTGAAACCGTCACCCCAACCCCTGGATGACATTGTCTCTTATTTTCAAAAGAAAATATCTCTGTTAAAGTTAAGAATAATAGTAACTTTTTATAATGAAATTACTCTTCAAACATTGCAGAGTGCAATAAAAAATATTGCAAGAGATTTGTTGCAACTTAAGTTTTGATTGCATCGCAATCATCGCAAGCTGTTTAAAATTCCAACTCCCCAAAATTGGGACAAAGTCACCCCGGTTTACCGCTACCTTATTTTCCCAACTGGAACTGTTATTCTCACTAGCCGAGCTTCTGGTTAGAGTCCCTTTTGGACTCGGTGCTGGAAGGTGAAGAGACTGTTTGCTGCTTGCAAGGATGCTCTAGTTCAAATAGTCTTTTTCCTGGCCAGGATAACAACGATGTTCTTGTAGATGAATGTTCTCGCGTTTATGCGCATGTACTGAAACGATACCGTACACTCCCGAATAGTCGAACCACAGAGGAAAGAAACACTATGCTTATGTATGCTTATTCATATGTATGCTTATACATATGCTTATGTATGCTTATTCCGTGATTCGAACTGACTGTTTGATGTCGATCAATTAGTCAATGCATATTGACAATATTGCTGATTGATTGACAGGTCGAAAGCCTGCCAGCTAATCCAAGTGCGGGAGAATCCTCAAATCAAAATTCTCGATACGATTTCCAAAAACCAGTAAGCTGGCGCTTACACTGATCATGAGTAGTCTAGTTTATTTAGGTAGGAACTCATCATTCACATCGTTGGGAAATACAAAAGAGTAATGAATGAAATAAAATTAATTGCTGGAGAGAATCGGTCCTCTGGGTTAAAATTAATCCTCCCCAAAAATTTGTATAACGCCATTGGCATCATGTCCCCCCCTGTAGGCACCCCTAGCTGCCACATGATTCCAGCTGGTTAGCCTAATAGACAACAAAATTTACAACTTTTACATCAACAAACCGATACGGGTTGAGATATCAATGCGCGGATTTCGCCATTTATTTTCTCTTTGAACTCTGTATCGAAATCATGTATCGCATGACCAACTTCTCATTTCAAAAAATTAAATTGGATTCATATAAGGGTCAAAGATGTTAAAGCGACAGCGTAATTTTTCATTTCAAATAGGATCCCCAATGAAACCTACTGTCAAATTATTAATTCTCGTTGAAGAAATATTTTGCTGTTTCCATGATTTTCATCAACTCTGTATAAAACTAGGATAATATGTCTTATAATTATCATATCATCAGTTGTTTGCATAGTATGTTGAACGTATGGCATAGGCGCCAACTCGAATAACTTATTGATGGGGGTTTCATTCTGATTGATTTGGGAGTTATGGAACGAGGACTCCCACCCTCGGAAAATTATAGATACCTCTATTACAGCAAACCTGTCATTCAGCAAAGTTAGACGAAAGCATCGGGGCAAAAAGGGCAGCTCTATGTTGTTAGTCACTGCTTTACTGAAATAAATAAGTTGAAAAGTATCCTCTCTTCAAAAAGCAGCTACGTCCGCTCTCATTAGTAGGCGACTATGTCGTATGGAAAATTTCTTAGAAATTTTTGAAATAAAAAGCTAGTAGTTCTTGATTTTTTACATTATTACCTTTGAAATTTTATGAACCAACATTTGTGGGATCTCAATTCTTCAAACCCACAACCGGAAAATTATTGAAGTTTCCAATCGAAAAAAGCATTGAGAGTTTCATTTTTAAAATCAATTAGATTCTTCAATTTGTTCATTCAAATGTCAAAGTCATAATAGCCTCATACTCATAAAAAAGTACAGATAAAAACAGTATTCAATACGTTTCAACTGCGATCTTTTATAATTTCTGCTTATACATTTTATTCTATCTTATTCTACCTTCAACTTGCGTCCCCTTAGTTTTATCTTCAGCAAACCGTCAATACTATTTCAAACACCACTTGGAAAATGGGATCCTCCCTGTATCCGCGCCTGTGCTGAAGGAACAATTCATAGCATTCAATGGACAAATTTGATTCATTTGCAATTCGCAAACATTCGATATTCAATAAAGCAGTGATGTAATTTAGTGTACCGAGTTCATAGGACCACTGTTTGAATAATCAATTCTCAATTCTTGCTCCCGAAACAGATGAAGTCATAGAACGGCTTAATATCTCCTACACGAAGATAATTTGACGGTGGGTGTGATTGGGGATCCTACTCAAATTGAAAAAAACTACTTTATAATGACTTTAAAAATCTGGTCCGCCATCTTGGATCCGCGATATTGAATGCAACTTCATTTTTTTAAATAGGAAGGTGGTCGTGCGATACATGATTTCGATAGGGAATTTGAAGAAAAAATGAATGATAGAAACCGCATATCGATATCTCAAACCGTTTCGGAAATATTCACATTATTAATCAATACTATTCTAAGCAGAAAAGAGAGAAAAAAGTCTGAGAACGGCTTAGTATCTCATAAAAAGAAGTGATTCCAAGGTGAGTGTGATTGGGGATGTTACTCGATTTGGAAATACTACTTTACTATTACTTTAAAAATCTGGTCCGCCATCTTGGATGCGCCATTTTGAATGCAACTTTATTTTTTTAAATAGGAAAATGCTCATGCGATATATGTTTTCGATACGGAATTTCAAGGAAAAATGAATGGCGAAAACCGCACATCGATATCGCAAACCGTTCAGAAGATATTCACATTATCAATCAGTACCATGCCAATCAGAAATGAAATACATGAGTGGTATTGATTAATAATGTGAATATCTTCCAAACGATTTGAGATATAGATGTGCGGTTTTCGCCATTCATTTTTCTTCAAATTCCCTATCGAAATCATGTATCGCATGACCACCTTCCCATTTAAAAAAATGAAGTTGCATTCAATATGGTGGTTCCAAGATGACGGACCAGATTTTTTAAGACATTGTTAAGTAGTTTTTTTCAATTTGAGTAGGATCCCCAATCACACTCACCGTCAAATTACCTTTGTGTATGAGATATTAAGCCGTTCTCAGACTTTTCACCCACTCTGTATAATAATATACTTCTGCGGTAATAAGTTGGATATTGTCACTATGCCCAAGGCTCCTAAACGTTGTTTGCAATTCTAATAAAAACTCATGAACCAAAGCTGCATGTGATTTAGGATTAAAACTTTCAAGATTTTTATGATTTTTATTTTATTTTTTATTTATTTATTTATTTATTCCTTGAAAAAGCATTACAATAATTCACAATTTAGAAATATAACAACAAAATGAATCAATAGGAAATACAAATAAACATAAGGAACTACTTCCCCAAAAGAGCAAGCTCGAGCTTGGGGAAGGAGCAGCCGTACTTTGACTACTTACTTATTATTAATTAACATTACAGTATATACATTAACAACTAAAATCAAATCCTTTCAATAAACAAGATAAATCAGTGATGCTATAATAGATCAATATATTTACATACAATATGTGTTAGAATGCAAAAAAATTTGTAAATTATAATAAATTATAATAATGACCTGATATTGCCTAGCCCAGTGTATAACATGATATAAGATGTGGTACAAAATGAAATCTATTCAATTGGAATAATTACTATACTAATGTAATCCAGAAATTCTCGGCACTATCCCAGCCATGAGAGCTAACCAGATACTTTTTCAAATGTAGTCCAAAGTTTTTTTGGGAGAGTAAACCTCTCAAATTACTTGGAAGAATATTAAAAAATAATGGAGATAAATATATGAAGCTACGCTGACCAGCAGTAGTCAATAATCTAGGAACAGTAACCAGACCTGACTCCTCCCGTCTTGTAATAGCACAATCCGTTCCATTAATGAAATGAAAAAGTGATAGCTTCTTATAATATAATATGATGTGTTTCAGGTATATCTGTCTAATCGGTAGAACTGAAAATTCCAAAAAAGCCAATCTTGTTGAATACATTCTATTCTTTTTCAGAATAATTTTTAATATTAAATTTTGTATTGTTTTTACTGGTTTTAGAACATTTGTATATGCACCACCCCAACCCACAATACCATTGATATAAGATTGATATGATGGTTTTCTTAGTTCGTCTTGCAACGTTTAGCAAGTAGTGCTGATTCGAAGGGCATCATTGTTGAGCTATTAGTTGTATGAGGAGTAAATTGAAATGATTAGCCTATATCTTTTTGAGGGTCGAGGCTGTTCGAAAGATGCTATCCGGTGGATAAGTTGTGGCTATTCAACTAAGTAAACTAGTAGAGAACTTCTCTCAATTGACGCAGCTGTCCAAATAGCCACAACTTTATTCGAAGAAAACGATGTGATAATCAAGTTAGGGCTCAATCCAACGCAAGTTTTCGACAATTCAGAGTGACTGGCATCCATAAAACTTACTACTTAACAGCCAATGCTGAGAAACGCTAATAACCAGAGTTCCAAACTTAGAAGACAAAACAAACTTAACTTAGCAATCCGTGCCGACGTATTTGCTCTCGCAGATTTAATCATTACCCACTTTTTAGTCTTGAGTAAACTGCCGACATTTCATCAACCTGCAAAGCAATTTTGATTGATGAGTGCGGGGAAGAGTCTTCTGCGTTCCCAAGTTTTCAATATTAATCCATTGCTGTAGTAATAACCTTTTTGTGTATAATCATATTGCGTGCAACCAATATGATACCAGTTTCCCTTCAAAATATCTCATTCTGTGCCCTCTGTGATGTTTGAATTTCTTATTTGATAGAATATTGCATGCTAGGAAAACAGTTTTCCTATTTGTGGATTAAAAATGGAAGTAACGTAGAAGAATATCAACTCATTGGTTAGGGAAAATCTCATTATATGAGTGTGGATTGCTGTAAAGCATCTTGCAATTATAGAGACAACACTGAAGAACTGGAAATAGCTATATAGAACTATAATACCTATAATATATAAACTATCATTATAAAACTAATTTGCTCCAAAAAATCTTCACTTGAAATCATATTGAAAATTTTCATAATAATATTCAAAGTTGAAAGAAATTATTTTCAACAATGGCTAATGCTGTAATTGGTATTATACTTCAAATTGATCAACTATTATAATTTTTCTATCGGACATTACAAACCATTAATGTTTTTAGATCCATTCGTTGACAACATATTGGATTATTTTGGGGCTGATATTGCTTCTGACCCGTCAGAAGAGAATAGGTTATGAATATGACTTTCTCACTATACATAACATGGAGGAACATGTGTGTTGCAAGCCAAGCAGGAACATCCCGAATCTCATTTATAATCGTCGACAACGCTTGTTTCAGAAGCATGCTTACAACGTTTAATTTCGCCAAAGGTATTTTTTTCGTTGGTGGACATGTTGCATTTTGCATCATAGAAGGTGTGGGTGAAACAAAAATCAAACAATGAACCGGGGAAAATATAATGTTTCATTCACACGGAGCACATTACAACCTCAAGTACTGAACATGTAACTGATTACTGTTAAGGCACAACTTCCTATCTCGAAGTTTACAAGACTCGTGCCGTAACTCTCCTCGTGTTCATCTATCATGTCTCATTTCTGAAACGATTTTGAAACTATTCTTGTTGGCGTACCCAAGAGCAACTGTACAAGCTAGAGCTCATAAAACACTCAAATTACAACTCAAAACATTCATAAGATTCATAACCAACTAAAGTTTACAACTAAGTACTGAATCTAAAAAGATCGTACAGAAATTATTCCAAACGGACTCCATCTTGAACCTATTTTCTTTGTAATGATCTAACCCAATATTATCACGCCAGAATTTTTCTCCCTGCGTGAGATATTCACAAAGTCTCATTTCAATGTTTCTTCTGATAACAAGATGAGTTTTAGGCTTTTGTGTGAGCAATGAAAAATGTTGTTGAGTGGAGACGAATGTACCGAAAGTTCAAAGTGAGCTTGGAAAAACCCGGAGTTGACTTCGAAGCTCATAAGCTCGACGTATACAGTTCTATTGAGCGCTATCACTCATAATATACTCATCTAATATAATATCTAATATCTAATATAACTCTAATATACTAAAGTGGAAAGATATCACCACAACCGCTATTCAAACCACTAATTGAACGTGAACTACTATACAGTACAGTAATAAAATTCCTCTTTACGAATGCTCACGAGTATGCAAAATATTGATTTTGAACAGTAATGAGTAGCCTACTCTTGGGAATGTGAAAAATGTGATATTACATTAGTTCACTTATCTCGTTGAAATAATGAATTGATCATTGAACAAAAAATAGGAGTAGTTAAACTTGTTCGTGAAAGCGGAAGTCTACAACATTCAAACACAATGTTCTTGTTTAGTATTATTTTATTGCGTTATTATTTCGCATGTAGAGCTAAGTTATAGTGCATAAAGTAGCATTATGTGTGTATTCTCGGGCACTTCATTACTATTCTTGACAGCCTGACGGCTTGTCGTCGCTGCCGGCTCTATAGGCACTATGTTGATGAGCCATGCGCCATCCCATCATGATGCGCCATGCCATGGGTAGCGATGCCATACAACCCCTGTCACACTGATAAGATACTCTCAACTCTCTAGGATGACACTGACACGATTAGGGCATTCAGGACGAAGTCGATGTGTTGTGATTCATGGCACAACGTTCTTCATGGATAGCCTAAAACTAGTAGCTCTGCGAACAGTAGACAACTTTCAATCTAATGAGAAGGGCCAGTACAGTAAGTACAGTATATTGTGAAGATTTAGCCATGTCATCTATTATTTCCTTCATTGAAAGTGCTAGAGACAGCTTTATATCGTCTCCATATTTACAATATAAACATATGATATTACAACTTTTCTAATAATTAATTATAAGAAATCGTTCAACTGGCGGAAAAATGGAATATGCAGGAGGCAATTTAGACGATGGTGAGACGGAAAATGATGAATAAGATGGGTTTGTTGGTGACAATGACAGGATGTTGCTAATGATGTTTTTCATGGAAAGTGGATTCAATGTTATGGCTTGTTATGCCTATGCAGAATCTTAATGCTCACAAATCGGTTTCTGATCTCATACCAAAAGGAAAACAAAAGACTTATTTGACACTGTAGAGCGACACAAAAATGCATACAATACAATAATTTTTGTACCTGATAAACTTAAAGTTCAGTTGAAAAATAACTAAAATAATAACTGATAGTTATGAATAGAAGAAGTTGGAGATTGAAGAAATGTTCATGATGTTAAATATTGCCTAAAACTAGAATAGTTGTTGATTGATTTTCATGATGATAAAAATTGTCCACAACTAAAATAGTTGAGTTATCTGTAACATAGAAAAAATAGTTATTTAATTTGATGTTTGAAGATTTTTGATATTAATGATTTTTTAAAGATAATATATCCAATTAATTTAATAAATCAATTTAGTAATGATAAGATGATTCAATTCAATCATTCTATATAATCATCATAATAATTGTATAATGATTGTGAAAGATTTTTTGAATAACTGGCAAAATCACTAAATGAAAAGATTTTATAGGTCTCAAGCAAACAGCTGCTTTGTTATCACCGGGTGTGATATCAACAAACTCAAGATTAGATAATAACGGGTATCCAGGCTACAGTTTTGAACAGCCGAATGGAAAGGAGAATATTATTGCTATTTATTTAATTATATAGAATAATGAATTTTTGAGGTTAGGTCCTATGATACTTACTGGTCGGCAACCTAAATAATCGGTCAAGCCGTATAAATTGAGAATTAGCCAGACACCTGTGGCAAATTTAGTTTGCATACAAATAGCATTTGCTTAAAATGTGATCAGAGGATTGGTAACCACATGGCATGTTAATGTAAAAGGAAAAACATTTAAAAATACAAAAATATTTATTATGTCATACTAGCATGTACAAAATGTGTAAAATAAATAAAAATATTGAGGAAATGTGGTATATCCTACTCGGCGCATGAATACATTTGTAATTTTAGAATAAGCCCATCAAAATACAGTAACTGACCGGCGGTAAAAGCAAGTCAATTCAAAAATATACTTTATTTATTATATAAATGATAAGAATTTGTAAATTATACAATACTCAGTAGTTACTAGTTCATGTAATAGATATATATGGAATAATAAAAAAATATAATATTTGATCTTTATGCAATAACCTAGCAGATTGACACGGACTATTTTGAATTATGTAATTGAGTAGTAGTTGAATATTTAAATAATATGCAAATTTAAAAATATGGAGGTATGATCGTGGAAAGAATAGGGGTAGATCAAAGCCCACTTGCTTGTCAGAGGTCACTGGGAACAGCCACCAATTATATAGAACACAAGATCCCTTTTTAGTAATATTGTATGTTTTAAAAAAAATTTAAGTTTGAATTCAAGAATTAATTTCATAAGACCCAATGAGGTCGTATTAAGGCGTGAGTCGCATGAAAATAAATCAATATTCCCATTGGAGAAGACGCCATCAGCCCACCAGAAAGGCCTATGACGTCGAAAGAATCCGGATCGCCATCATACTTTGTGAAATTCGACACATGAGTTCTATAGTTGAAAAATATCTAGGGCGCCCTCAGTGCTTCGAATAAATCATGATTCAATAAAGCTAGTTCGACGGAAGGTTGTTCAAATATCGAAATTAATATCAAACTTGCGCAAGTCTTCAAACATGAAGGGAATTTTATTAAAAACAATTTATCAGATTTACATGTTTGAGTATGCACAGATGAAGTATTTATTAATTTTCGATATCATAATATATGCTCACTTGACCATTCTTTTCATCAGTAAATTATAAAGATGTAAATGAAGCTCTTGTTCATAGGATAATTTGATTTATCTGATTTCCACCAGAGGCCGAATCTCAGCCCTGAGAGATACACATATTAATATATTCAGAGATTTATAATTCATGATTAGTTATTTATATCAATTTGGAAAAAAGATATATAAGATTTTATTTGACAAGCAACAGCAAGTCAATAACTGAGCTGCATAATTTAAATCCATATGATTGCTGATTAAAGAAGCACATGGTAATATTCCATGCTAAAAGCAAAATCAAATACTAGTGAGCTATCTGTAATATTTTCAATATATATATATTTGTTCTTATATTATTTTTTATACTTGTTGCTCTATATTTTATTTATTGTTGATATTTTGTGTAATATATTTACGTCTCTTTCTGAATGGTGTACCCTTTATTTATTATCCTACCTCCATGCATGACCAATCTCGTTATAGTCTATTTTGTTACCAGTATTGAAATATTATTAAGATTACCAAAAGATTACTTCTCCACCGAATAAGTTGGATAAATCAGCGATATACAGCATTGATTATCAAATCTTTGGAAATAGCACGCTCCCGAGATTTATATAAATTGTCCAGTATCAACACATCTGATTTGAAGAATCGCAAGGTTATAGTATTGAGTTGCAGCATCATAAATTGATAGAATTTATAAGGTATTCTGATAGAATATCGCCTTTGATTCCGCTTGGTATCATTTTTCTTTGCTGACCACTTTGGTGAATGGTGGCAAGTGGCATTCATGGCGATGTCGCATCGTCTAGTATGATAGTCAGAGCCCTTATATCTATCCATATCCACTGCATCTGTATTTGTGGAATTCAACAAATCAGTAACAGGAACTGTGAACTGTTAGAGCGGCCGACGTCAGTAACCAGCAAAAGCAGAGAACTGTGTGAGCTCCTGAGAGAGCTGGTGAGAAATTGCGATTAATTTATTATTTGAACTATTAATTTGAACTATTCCTCTTGATTTTTTACTGCTTTCAAACCGTGCTGCCCAGTTGACAGACTACTTCAACATTCTCCCACATTATGGCATCGAATTGTATTAGGAGAGGCAGTTTGATATAACTGTCTACTTTTCAGCTGTAAGCAGGGTGAAAATTGCCATCATAATAGCTAACCTCCGCCATGGAGACGGCATGAAGAAGAAGAAGAAGAAGAAGAAGAAGAAGAAGAAGAAGAAGAAGAAGAAGGAAGAAGAAGAAGAGAAGAAGAAGAAGAAGAAGAAGAAGAAGAAGAGAAGAAGAAGAAGAAGAAGAAAGAAGAAGAAGAAGAAGAAGAAGAAGAAGAAGAAGAAGAAGAAGAAGAAGAAGAAGGAGAAGAAGAAGAAGAAGAAGAAGGAGAAGAGCATAGTATGAAGGAGAAGAAATCTCTTCTATACTCTATACGCTAATATTACTGAACATAGGAAAAACAGACAATAGAATTGATTCAATTAATCAACTTTCAAGTGAATTATTGAGTGCATGCAATAAAAATTATCAATTTGAACTATTCCTATTGATGATTTTTTACTGCTTTCAAACCGTGCTGCCCAGTTGACAGACTACTTCAACATTCTCCCACATTATGGCATCGAATTGTATTAGGAGAGGCAGTTTGATATAACTGTCTACTTTTCAGAGAACTATTAAAAATATAGATTAATAAGTAGCAAGTGTTACTTATCTATGCATGATCGAAGTGATTTCACTATTCTGTTCAGTAGATTGCTTGAATTTTTCACCTTCAAGAGATGTGGGAATGGGAAATGAGTGTTTTCTTTTGGAAGTGAACCAGAGTTTTTGATGACAATAATGTTAATGACCCACATTTTCCATTGAAATTATTTTAGTTTTCAAAACTGATCTGATACGAGCCATATTATTACTGAGAGGTGCTTTTTATTCAATATGCAATATAATTATTCAGGTCACGAGACTTTGAACTCATTATTCTCGACAAAAGGGCTCTCTTTAGTATGAGCATCAGCATCATACCATGAATTCAATTTTCATTCATATTTTGTACTAGATTTATTCATAGCTGATCATCATCAAACAAAAGAATAAAAATGAGAAATGCATTCCGTATCATGACTAGAATGGTTGGGACGGGAGTGATGAATTTATTTGATCTCTCTACTATGCGACTTTTTAATCATTATATCGATAATGATGATATCATATGGATGCAATGTTAATTTCACATGCTTCGCTCGTTACTTATTTAATAACGGGGCACCGAGTTATGCTTCGCTCGTTATT